>NW_006399755.1:2472589-2476823 GCF_000299155.1 Elephantulus edwardii
CTGGCCTAGTTTTCACAGCTGATATTGAGCTTCTCCAGTGGTTCTTTCCACAGATGTAATCGATCCAATTACTTGCTATGCCTCTGAGAGCTGGTCAATCAATGCCTTGCAGTGCTGTAGAAGAGTCTTGAACATACCATGGACCACCAAGGGAAAAAAATAGGTCTATCTTGGAGAGGGTGAAACCATGTTTCTCCTTGTAGGCTAAGATTTTGAAGTTCTGTCTAACATACTTTGGGCATATGGCCAGGAGAGACCAGTCCTTGGAGAAGGACATCATGTTTGGAAGGGCGGAGGGACAGCACAGGAGAGGAAGACCCCAGATGAGAGGGATTGATACAGTAAGTGGGGTAAATGGTGTAGGTGTGTTGGACTCAGTGTGACTGGTTCACAACAGAGGAGGCTTCAGAGCTGTTGTATATAAGGTCACTATGAGTCGCAGGTGACTCAATGACACATAACAACAGCAAAAAAAACAAGGATTTCTACCATTCTCAGTGTTATCCTTAATTTTTTTATGGTCCACATAGTCAAATGCTTTTGCACTGTCTCTTTTCCAAGGAGATTTATAATCTCATCGGAAGAGCTGTTTTCAATTGCTCAGTCCATGCCAAAAGATTTAGTCACATAACAAAGATGTCTATTAAGGAGTATGCCTTTGCAGTTGGAATAGTTTTCAAGGTTAAAACCCTGGAGCTAAACTCTACCACAGAAGAAAATGTCTTCTGATAACTAGAAGTAACTTGTAAATTTAGTCAGTTTTCATGTACATTGAAGATGCCAGGATTTAAAGAAAAACTTTAGCCTTGAAATGCCTTCTTGGTATAGCCCCTTGGCTATTTCAGAGGAGAGGCCTTAATTGTTAATCCATGCACAAACTCCATCTACATGGTCTTATTTTCTTCCTGAGAGTATGTCTAATAGCCTTTTTAATCAAGTCTCAGACAACCCCTAAAGTCTCCTCTTGAGTCTGGAGTCATTCCTGGGATTTCTGGAAGATGATACTAATCGGCATTCCATTTAAAACCATTCTTGCTGTCATCAATCTATAGAGATTCTAGAGTTGCCTAAAAATATGCTTATTCTATAGGAATGGCAAAAATTCACTGTCTGAAGTTTAACTGTACAACCTACGTAGAATAGCTCATTCACTAAAATCCACAGTCAATGAGCCATTCTGGCTCAAAGTGATCCTCTACTGAATTTCTAAGGCTATAAATCTTTACAGAAAGTGACTGTTCATCTTTCTACCATGGAAAGAAGCTAGCTAGTGGGACCTTTCTATTAGCAGCACAACAGAAAAATACACCAACCTGAAGGTAGGAAGGGTCTCAAATCAAGAACTGAGCTGACCTTGGCCAGATTAAAGACTTTAGCACAGATGAAGATTGTGTGAAAGGTAAGTGTTGGGGATTGAGTACAGGAGAGAGTCAGTGAAGCAGAGCTAGAGGCTAGGACTTGTTTTCAGTCTATCTTTTAAAACTTATTTGCTCTGGTTATTTAAATATTCAGACTATACTTGTTTATTAAAAATGTTACAATTTAAAAATGGTAGTAATGAAATACTGTTCAGAAAACTCGTTTGTGAAATTAACATGAAAAGCACAGCTATGGTATATTAATAGATTTATGCTACTACTAAGAATAAATGCTAACATTCACTGAATGATTATCATTTACCAATCTTAGAAAATACCACTACATAAGGGTGAAGGACTTTCTATGCAGTATCTTTTTTTCATATTCACAGCACCTCTACTACCCCAATTTATAGATAAAACTTCAGAAGTTCAGTGACGTGAGATGACAGATAGTGATAGAATTAGAGGCTGGAGATGATTTCTAATCTAAAATTCCTTTCTCTTAATAATGGTGTCTGTCTTTAGTTCTTTCTGCTAACAGGGCACTGCTTGACAGTCACAGACATAAAAGACTAAAAAGGACCAAAGTAAGAAAAAGGATTACAAATTAGGAAAAAGTATTTGAGTTTTATTTGGGTAAAAGGTGGGGAAATTCCCCATAGTATTTAAAAGAGGAGGCAAGTGAAGTGTTAAAAGACTTCCTAGGGTGTTAGGATCCTGGATATTGGATGCTTTCTGTGTTAAGAGTTTTGAATGCATAGGAGTAGAGATAAGATGGATTGATGGATGGGTGGATGGATGATGCAGGCTAGATAGGAGGACTGCTAATTTGAAAGATGGATAGATAGATATATAACTTCAGGTTGGATTACTTAATGAAATAAAACCAGTGATTAATTTCAAGAAAACAGGTCATAGTTTCTGAAGGATGGCAAGTCCCAAATCTGTGACTCAGGCCAGAGGTCTCTCTTGAGTAAAGTGTTAACAGAGGTAACAGATTTCAAGCATTTTTTTCATGTGTTTGTTGGTCATCTGATCTTCTTTCTTGGTAAACCACCCATTTGTATCTTCCGTCTTTTTTTGTGATTGGATTGTTTGTTTTTTTCTTGTTGATGCACTTGCGAATTCTATAAATTTTAGAGTCCCTTATTAGATATGTCATTATCAAATACTGAATAATAACAATAAGATTAGTATGGGGTAATGGAGAGAACAAGAAAAGAATGGATAGATAATAAACACTGCACTGGAATAGGTGAAAAGGAAAAACAATCTGAAAGGATGGACAATGAGACATTATATGTATTATAGTTGATAATCTGGATGAGGAGAAGCATTACAAAGTGAACAGAGGGAGGGAGGATGGAGGGAAGACGTGTGCCAATGAGTGAGTTAGAGCTAATCTCCTTTGAACAAAAAAATCAAGGAGAAACAAAACAAAATAAAACCGCTGTCTCAGAATATCACTGTTAATATCTAATTTCCATCCATTCTTTGTGAGCCTGTTTTAAATCTAGTTGTTGTATGTAGCTAAACATACTTTGGTTTCTGCTTTTTTCCACTTAAAATTATACCATAAGCATTCTCAGAATATTATAACCTGTTCATAAACATCTATTATGTATCACTTACCATCAGTGTTAGGCCTTTTGGTTTTTCTCAGTTTTCCATGACACTTAAATAATGATGCTATGAACTTGTCTGAGTGTTCTGTATGTGTACATAAATCTTCATTCACACTTCAGATTAGTTCTTTCATCTAGGTTTTTCGTCCTGCAATTGCTGGCTCATAGAAGATTTTAGATAACAGAAATTAATTTTTTTTTTTAGAAATTCATTTTTTTTCTATCTTTTGAATTCTAAGTTTACATCACTCTCTGAAAGACAATCTTACATGACTTTACGATGATGTCTGACCTTTCTGAGGTAGCTCACTACAAATGATTACTGTCCACCACTCAACTTCCTTGAATCCTGCTTACTTTTCCCACTTGCTTCCCTAATCCAGATACACAAAACTCCTTGGAATACACTACGTACATTCAACTGTTTGCACACACAGAGTATATACATTTATGCAAGAGAAAGAGGATGTGATTTATTGTCTCTGAACATCCACCAGAAAGTCAGCTATGGGTTGGTTCTGACTTGATGGTACACAACAACAACATATACATAGATTTCCCATCCTTCTCCCACATATAAATCAAGGTTATACATCTTTACACTTGTTGTTTCCTCACATATATTGTTTCCTCCACAGTCTTTGCCTGAATAACACTTATTCTTACTCAGAATTCATCTCAGAGCTTACCCAAGAAGCCTTGACAGACTCTAAGTCCTATTCAGACAATGCTGCTTTCCCAATAGCAACAAGTACCTCAAGTCCTCTTCACTTCCAGTTAGCAAGGTTAGTGTAATCTGCATAACAAAGGTTATTGATCAGTCTCCCTCCAATCCTAATGCCACACTCTTCCTCATAGTGTCCAGCTTCTTGTATAATTTGCTCAGTATAAAGATTTAATAGGTTTGGAGACAGAATACAACCCTGGCGCACTCCCTTCCAATTCCAAATCATGCAGTGCTTCCCTGCTCTGTTCACACAACAGCCTCCTGATCCAGGTATAAGTTCCATACGAGCACAATTAAGTGCTTTTGGATTCCCATTATTCTCAATGTCATCCACCACTTCTCATAATCCACACAGTCAAATGCCTTGGCATAGTAAATTAAGCACAAATAGGCATTCTTCTGGTACTCTCTACTTTATGCCAGGACAAAGGCCAGATGAGTTGTGGGAGGATATCAAGGGTATCATCCAGGAAGAGTGCAAACGGTCATTGCAAAGACAGAAGAGGAAGAAAAGACCAAAA
>NW_006399755.1:2476923-2481109 GCF_000299155.1 Elephantulus edwardii
ATCTTCTGCAGCAAATGCTTCAAGTCATCCTCAATTTCAGACAGCAAGGTTGTGTCATCTGCATAACACAGGCTGTTGGTAAATCTTCCTCCAATACTGATGCTGTATTCTTCCTCATAAGGTCCATTCCCTCAAATGATCTATTCAGCCTATAGAATGAAAAGATATGGAGAAAGGCTACATCTCTGATCCACTCCTTTCTTTATTTTGGGCAAAGCAGTGTTGCCTTGCTCTGTTCAGACAACAGTTTTTTGTTCTAGGTGCAGGTTTTACATAAGCACAATGAAGTGTTCTGAGATTCCCATTCTTCTCAAGAGTAGCCAAAATTTGCTGTGATCTACACTGAAAGATGACTTTGCATAGTCAATAAATCACAAATAGACATCATTCTGGTACCCTATGCATTCAGCTAAGATCCATCTAACACCAGCAATGATACTCCTACTACCTGGCCTCTTCTAAACCCAGGTTTTATTTCTCTGTGGATATACTCTTTCAGTTGTTTTTGGATAATCTTAAGGAAGATTTTGCTTGTATGTGATACTAGTGATTTTTTTTATAATTTCCACATTCTGTTGGATCATCTTTTTGGAAATGGGAGTAAATATGAATCTCTTCCTGTCAGTTGGCCAGGTAATTCTCTTCCAGATTTCTTGGCACAACCTGGTGAGTACAAACAGATGTATCTGTTGAAATGTGTCAGTTGATATCCCATCAATTCTTGGCACCTTATTTTTGGCCAATGCATTCGTTATAGCTTCAACTTCTTCCTTCATTATTATTGGCTGTTGATAATATGGGACTTCTGAAATATTTCTGTATCAGGCATTTCCTTCTGGTAGAGTGCTTCTGTTTATTTCTTCCATCTTCTTTTAATGCTTCCTGGATCATTCAAAATTTTGTCCATACTATGTATTGCAGCTCAAAGTGTGAATTTGTTCTTAAGTTCCTTCAGCTTGAGAAACGCTGAGTGGGTTCCTCCCTTTTGGTTTTTTCTGACTCTGGTATTTTTAAATTGTATTTTATCAATTTCATGCACGTTTACAGAGATTTTGGATTCCCATTAATTCACTGTTGCATTTTTCCCCCTGACTCCATTAGTTTGCACATTTTGTTATAATACTTTTGTCTTCATGAGATGCTCTTTGAAATCTCTTCTTCAACTCTTAAACTTCATTTCTTCTCTTTGTTTTGGCTTCTTGGTATCCCACTGCAATATTCAGCATCTCTTCTGGCATCCATTTTGGTCTTTCTTCCTCTGTCTTTCCAATGACCTTTAGCTTTTTTCATGGATGATACCCTTGATATCATGCCACAGCTCATCTAGTCTTCATTTATTAGTATTCAAAGCCTCAAACTCATTCTTGAGATGGTTTTAAAATTCATGTGGAAAAGACTCAAGGTCATATTTTGGGTTTTGTGGATTTGTTTTAATTTTTGTTAGCTTCAATCTGAACTTCCACATGAATAGTTGATGATCTATTCCACAGTCAGCACCTGACCTGGTTTTCACAGCTTCTCCAAAGATTCTTTTCACAGATATAATCAATCTTATTCTTATGTATTCCATTAGGTATGCAGATGAAGTCCAGGAGTACAGTCACCATTTGTGTTTTATATAAAAGCATTTGCAGTGACTAAATAATTGTACAAAATTCTATTATTCTATTTTCAGTCTCACTTTCATCACAAATCCATATTTTCCAACTAATAATCCTTCTTCTTTGTTCCTAACTTTTGTATTAGAGTCACTAATTATTATTAATCAATCTTTATCACATAGTCAATCTATTTCAGACTTCAAAAGTTGGTAGAAAACTTCTGTTTCCTCCTCTTTAGCTTTAGTTATTGGCATATTATTATAAAATTTATGTTTATGAAACATGAAGAAAGTACTTAGGTTTAAGTTCCAATTCTTCCATTATCTTACTGGGTTTAAGTTTTATCTTTATAAAGTTGAGGATTATGCTGTTATGTTGTTTCTTCTAGTTCTGAAGTTTACTACTTCTATTTTGAGGCAACATGAGCCCTAAGATTCAAGAGCTAGAATTAAGTTATTAATTTAAGATAAAAGGCGATCAAGTCAAGTGAAGTTAGGCATGTGTGCATTCTGAGGCTGTGTCCACTCTTTGTGGGCAAGGAGATCCACACTTTTTTAAGGGCATTAGTACTAGCCTGCCATTCTTGGGATCACAACTATGAATTTAACAGATATGTTCAATCTGTAGAATTTATTCTGAACTCCTCAGACTGGAGTATTCCTTATAGTAGTCAATAGAGGATACATCCCTAATGAGGAGGAATATAGAATCAGGATTGGAGGAAGACTCAACATAACCTATGCTGTGCAGATGACACAACCTTACTTGTTGAAAATGAGGAGAGCCCAAAGCATTTGCTGCAGAGGGTCAAGGACTATAGTTTGCAATATAGATTACAACTCAACAGCAATGGGGGGGAAAAGATTCTCATCACCCAGGACATGGTCCTTGCAATTACTTGCTATACATGAGAGAGATGGGCAATAATCAAAGATGACAGAAGAAGAACTGATGCCTTTTAATCTGTGGTGCTGGATAAGAGTACTGAAAATACCATGGTTTGCCAAGAGAACAAACAAGTTTGTCTTGGAGAGGACTAAACCAAGTTACTCCTTGGAGGCAAGAATCTTGAAGGTCGGTCTCACATACTTGGGGCATGCTGCCAGGAAGGACCTGTTCTTGGAGAGGGACATTATGCATGTAAATGTGTTGGGACAGAGCAGGTGAGGAAGACCTTAGTTGATATGTACTGACACAATAACTGGGGTAATGAGGGTAGGTGTGAGATTGTCTCAGGATAGGGCAGGGCTCAGACCTACTGTATACAGGGTCACTGTGAATGACAGTAGACTTAATGGCACTTAAAACAACAACAATAATTTAATGTAATAATAATAGTGGTGTAACTTAATTTTTCTTTTTAAAAGATCCCACTCTACTAAAGAAAAAGCTACATCAATAGTGCCTTTCTTGTCTAAGGCAGCTACTTATACATCTTTTAAAGATAAAATGAAGTTTCTAGGGACCACTGAGCCTCTAGTTGCCTGTTTTGGCCTGGAGAAAGTGCAATCTCCTCTGAACTGGGGTCATGAGCTTTTGGATAAGGCAGATCTGACTTTCATGCCCAACTTTACTACTTCTAGTTGTGTGACCTTGCAGGTACCAACTGCTTTTGGTTCCTTCCTTCAACTAATGAATTTGGCACTGTGCCCTGTATAAGAAAATGCAGAGTGACTAAACCACATCTCTATGGCTTGTGTAGTTCACAGTTGAGTAGATGAGTGTATAAATAGAACAATGTGATAGGGAATAAAAACTGCATACACTAGGAGAGATGATGATAAATGAGGGCTTCCAGGCACTTTGATCTTAATTTCCTTTTCTGAATATGTGCAGATAATACAGGAACTCTGGTGGCCTAGTGGCAAGAAGCTGTGCTGCAATCCCAAAGGCACATGGTTGGAATCCACCAGCTGCTCTGCAGGAGAAGGATGGGCAGTCTCCTACCATACAATTAACTGCCTCTGAAACCCTGCCAGAGGGTCAGCTATGCGTCAGTTCCAACTCAAAAGTACACAACAACGTGTGGTAAGAAGCTGCCCTGCAATTCCAAAGGCACATGGTTCAAATTCACCAGCTGCTCCACAGGGGAAAGATGGGCAATCATTTTATTAACTGCCTCTGAAAGACTACCAGAGGGTCAATTCTGAGTACACAACAACAACAACAACAAACCATGAATGGATTAGCTGAGACAGTGCATGGCAGGACACCAGCATAATTTCTTACACTTACTAGATGTTCAATAGATTTGAGCACCTTCCCATTCCTCCTTGGAAGTTGTAATTAGGTGCTATTGAATTGATTATGAGTCATAGTGACCCTATAAAAACAGATCAGAATATTAATCCTGTACCATCCTAATGATCTCTGATATTCTCAAGTCCATTGTCAATCCATCTTGTTAAGGATTTTCCTCTTTCTCTGATTCTACTTTTCCCAGCATGATGTCTTTTTCCAAGGACTGGTTGCTTCTAACAACATGCCTGAAGTATGTGGTATGAAGTTTCACCATCTATACCTCTAAAGATCATTTTGCTTGCATTTCCTCCAAGACAAACTGTTTTCTCTTTGGAAGTCCATGG
>NW_006399755.1:2490334-2493064 GCF_000299155.1 Elephantulus edwardii
AACAACAACAACAACAACAACTATCTGATCATCAATGATATCGCTGGTTCCATGACCTCTTCTAAGTCTTGCTTGATCTTCTGGCAGTTCCCTAAGTCCTGTTCCAGCTGCTCCTTATATTTCTAATAATTAACGTTTCTTCAGAAAAGGATATATCATGTGCTTGGTGCAGTATGTTAAGCAAGTCATATATATCTCTTCACTTAGTCTCTATAACTTCTTATAAATAAAGAAATCAAAGCTTAGAACAATTAAGCACACTGCCCAATGATGTTTTAGAGCACTGCATTGAGATTCAAACCAAAACCTAAACTTGGGCTATTAACAACAAAATGTATTCTGTTGTATTTTTTTAAGTGCCATCAAGTTAACTATGACTCATGGTGACATTATGAACAGCAGATTGAAACTCTGTTTCATCCTGTACGACCCTCATGAACTCTGCCATGTTCAAGCCAATTGTTGTAGTCATGTTGAAGGTCCTTATTTCATTCACTATCTCTGTTTTCCCCAGCTTGAGGTGTTTTTCCAAGGACTGATGCCTCCTTACAACATAAATAAAGAATGTTAGAAGAAGGTCCATCATTCTTGCCTCAAAGGAGTTCTGCATAGAAAAGAGAGGAACTACATGTAAAGTGGTTCCTCAAATATCTGCATATTTTTCTGGACATAAGTTTGAAAACCATTCTAGCTCACCAACAGACCATTTATTATTTCCCTTTGTATTTTAGTGCACAGAGCTTGGGTTTAGCAAATAGTCTTTGAAAGGATAAATGAATCTTTTTTTTTTCATCTGCAGGTTATAAGAAGTTATTCTTTATCTGCATTCTTTACTGGCTTTGAATAGAAACAAGTGATATAAGTTTAGAATGACCTTGAAGTATGAAAATTCCAAGGCTCATTGGCCAGAGGTCAAACTGAAGGTCAGGCTGAGTCCAGGCTGTTAAGACGTATTACAGAGAGAAACCTGGGATGAGCACAGGAGTTGGAACGTGGGAATCAGTTCTTGGGGATGATGGGGGGCAATGTCTTGAAAGGTTAAACAGTTAAGTTCTTGCTAGAAGCCGTGATTAGTCTGGTCTCTTCCATCAGAATTCAGCTCTCTCGACCATGGTAAATAATGGACTAATTAGGCATCTGGCTTACTTGATTTCCCATGGCTAAGGCCAATTTCTGAAATGCAATATGCTATTTGATGTACCAGCATGAATTCAACCTGGCCTCCAGAGCCTCCCAACAGCAGCAACCAAAAATAACTCAAGGAAAAGTTCCACATAAGTTGAACACAAAACACCCTAAAATATAACCTGAACTCTGTTGAAGGTCTTCTCAGCTAAATCTCTAATGGAGTAAGTTTCGGGCTGCATGCAGAGCCCAACCTGTTTAAGCCAGAGGCATGGCAAAGGAGGAGCATGCTGGAGAATTATGAGATAGGGTAGGTTAATTAAAAGTCCCTGGAAGAGATGGCCTGGAAGTAAAATATAAGGAAGAAAAACTGAAGCGGGGGAGCAAGTTGAAAGAAGTTATTCCAGGTGTGGCAGGCCATCTACAGCAATCTTTTCAAACTCATTGTGTTCTGTTTAATTGTGAGACTATGGGATAAAGAAACTGGGAGAGGAACTTTATCTAACTTAGGAACCAGATAGATAGCAGACGGGGGTGAAGAGAAAAATGTCCTAAGTTGTGGGTTTGAGATGGAGATCTTACTTAGTTGAAGTGAGACATTTCTGAATTTCCAAACGTGCAAGCTTGAGAAACACTTCCATGCGTGGGAGCTCTTTGTGACAAGAGGAGCAGCAGGGGCAGGAAATGAAAGAGAGGAGATGAGTCAATGGCAATGAAACACAATGTGAGAGAAAGGGGGTGGTCTGAGAGCTAAGTGCAGTGACTTTCCCTGAGGTGTCTCAATGCTGTCTTGCTTAAGACAGAAACAATGGGCCTGATAAGGTAGCTATCAAGAACTCTCCTAGCACTCATCATCTGCCTACTAAGTGTGTTGGATTCCAGCAGGTGACAGAGACATCGGATGAATCAGACACTGATCCTGCCCTTGAGAATCTCACCTGTTTAAGGAGGCAGACAGGAAAACAATCACAAAAAGCAGCATGATGTGTGGTTTAACTGGCAGAGGGGTGTGTGTAACTCTGCAGAATGCTTTAAGGAATATAAATAACCACCCCTCTGGAGGAAAGTCTGGTGGCCTAGTCCATAGGGAATTGTATGGCTATAACTCAAAGGCCACATTTCTCTGGAAGTTCAAATCTACCAGCAGTTCCAAAGGAGAAAGAGAGGCAGTCTCAACCTTGTGATTAACAGTCTTGGAACATCGCTGGACGGTCAGCTGTGAGTCTGTTTTGACATGATGGCAATGAGAGCTGATTAGCGTTATGTGCCATCGAGTTGCTTGCAACTCATAGCAACCCTATGTGCAACAGCCCTAAACCCTGCTCTATCTTAAGCCAACTTTATTGTCTCTGACATACCTACCCACACTTCTCTAGTCACTGAGTCAATCCATCTCATCCAGGGTCTCCCTCTCTTGCACTGTCTCTCTACTCTTCCAAGCATGATGTCCCACTCCAAGGACTGATCCCTTCTTGACTTGTGCCACTATTAGTGCCTCTACTTGGAATATTATTGCTTTTTAATTTTTGACTCATGTACTTTTAACTTGCTAGTTAAATTCATGTCTTCTAGGCTGCAACATTTCCATGATACATCTTCAAGGAT
>NW_006399755.1:2493689-2521079 GCF_000299155.1 Elephantulus edwardii
TCTAGCACCACAGCTCAAAGGCATCACTTCTCCTTCTATCATCCTAGTCATTGTACAGCTCTCTGATACACAGCAAAGAATTGCAAAGACCATGGACTAGATCAGGCAAACCTTTGTCTCCAGACTGACATTGCTGCTTTTCAGTCTCTGGAGAAGTCCCTGACAACAAACTTTCCCAATGCAATTTATCTTTTGATTTCCTGGATGCTGGCACCAAGAGTGTTGATTATAGAGCCAAGAAAATTGAAGCTGTTAAAAATCTCAATCTTTTCAAAATATATCATGATGCTACCAATCAGCCCAGTGGTGAGAATCTTTGTTTTCTTAATGTTGAGCTTCAAATCATATTGAAAACTGCAGTTCTTGACCTTCTGCATTTTTTACATAGGATTATATATAGAAAATCTTCTAGAGAAATATGTTATAATCACCAGCTACTTTAAAAAGTTCTTACCAAGTTACTAAAGCTACCAGGTCCTGCCCAAGATAGGAGAGAAGTGAAGAAAGATCTTCAAACTGCACTGAAATGATTTGCCATGTGTATCATGCAGATGACACAACCTTACTTGCTGAAAGCGAGGAGGATTTGAAGCACTTGTTGCAGAAGATGATGGAATGCCACCTTCAGTATGGATTGTGTCTCTATATAAAAGAAAACAAATTCTTGCTTCTGGACCCATAGGTAATGTCATGATGGATGGACAGGACATTGAAATGGCCAATATCTTCATCTTCCTTGAATCCACAATTAATACTCTTGGGATGAGCAGTCAGGAAATAAGGAAATGTATTGCAATGGGAAGATATGCAAATGATTGAGGAGTAATGTCAGTTAGAGGAATAAGGTGCTTCTGATTCAGACCATAGTTTTTTCCAATTACTAGCTATGAATTCAAGAACTGGATGATTAATAAAGATGACGGAAAAAAGAACTGATGTCTTTGAGCTGTGGTGTTGGAGAAGAACACTGAACATCCCATGAACAGCTAAGAGAATGAACAGATATGTCATGGAGAGGGTACAGCCAGAGTGCTCTTTGGAGGAAGGAATGTTGAGGCTTCACTTCATATACTTTGGACATATTGCTAGGAGGGGCTATTACTGAGAGAGACATGATGTTGGGGAGGGGGAGGGTTGGCGAAGGAGAGGAAGACCCTCAACCAAGTGAATTGACAAGGTGAATGCTGCAATGGCCCTTGCGTGTCAGGAAGTGTGAGGATGGTGCAGGACAGGAGTAGATTCGGATCTTTTGTTCATAGGGTCACTACGAGTCCTACTCGATTCAATGGCCCCTAACAACAACATGAAAAAGGAACGTACAGCTGGTCCTATGACACTAAGTACATGAAGACACTCTAAATGTTGTTGGTGTGTGCCGTTGAGTTGAAACAGACTCCTAGCTGACCCTCAAGTGGGTTTCAGAGGCAGTTACTGGCACAGGAGGAAACTGCCCATATTTCTCCCACAGAGCAGCTGGTGGATTCAAATCACCTGCCTTTGGGGTTGCATTGCAGCTTCTTACCGCTAGGCCACCAGAGCTCCCGCTGTAAATGTTACGGAATAAATTATTAAAGCAAAAGAAGCAAATATTTTATTAGTAGTTACAGAAGAACTCAGAATACAAGGTCACTGTGGAACAATGCTGTATTCGGGGAGAGTGTCTAAAAGAAGTGGATTTTTTTTAAAAAAAAAGAATTTGAGAATGACTTAGGGGACTTTTTCTTCTCTTTTATTACTTAGCAAATGCATATCTACTCTTCAAAATCTTGTTTCTATGTTAACTTCAGGACTTATTGAATGGATTGTTTTCCTGCTTACCTTCCCACTCTCTTTCCCAATATGAGTCCATTGAGGGTCTATGCCTTGTTCTGTGTATTAGCATGAAAATGACTAAGGTAAACTCCATACCTTCAATGGTATTACAGTTCATGACGGAATCTGAAAACTTAGGATATCGAGATATCGAGGACAGAGATAAATTCTACAAGAACCAAAAAGTTTTGCACAGGAGATGACTGACAATCTTTCTCTCTTGGAGCCATTGGTGGAGTCAGTACCAGAAAGGTACTGCCTTGAATAGCAGATCAACTCCCTACAGATTATATTATCAAAGCTACGTGAGTTTTCATATTCTGATGACTAAAAATCATTTGAGCTTTGGTGGGTAATGGCAAGAAGCTGTGCTACAATCCTGAAGGCACTTGGTTCCAGGCCACAAGCTGCTCCCCAGGAGAAGGATGGGCAATCACCACCCGTGCGATTAACTGTCTCTGAAAACCCACCTTGAAGGGTCAGCTGTGGGTCTGTTCCAACACGAGAGTACACAACAACAACAACAAAGATCATTTAACATATATAGTTCTTGGGTGTCACAAATGTTTATGCGCTTGTTGTTACACGCCGTCAAGTTACCTGTGACTCATAGCAGCCCTATATACGATAGCTCTGAGCCCTGTCGCATCTTGAACCAATCTCACTGTCTCCTAATACCTCAGTCACTGTGTCCACCCATCTCATCCAGAGTCTTCCTGTCCTGTGTCATTATCCCTCCACCATTCCAAGCATGATGTCCTTCTCCAAGGACTGAACCCTCCACGCAATATGCTCAAAGTATGTGAGATGGAGCTTCAAAATACTTGTCTCCAAAGAACAACTTGGTTTCATGCTCTCCAGGACAGACCTGTTTGTTTTCCTGGCAGTCCATGGTATGCTCAATGGTCTTCTCCAGCACCACAACTCAAAGGCATCAATTCTTCTTCTGTCATACTTATTCATTATCCAGCTCTCTCTGATGCATGCAAGTAACCGCAAAAACTACGGACTGGATCAGGCACATCTTAGTCTCTAAGCTGACATTGTTGCACTTCAAGTCTCTGGAGATGTCTCTAACAGAAAAGTTGATGGTTTGAATCTATTGGGGGTATCTCAGAAGAAATGCCTGGAAATACTCTCCAAGAGATCATAGCCATTGAAAATGTTATGGAGCACAGTTCTAATCTGAGACACATGGAGGAGTTACAATGAGTCCTAATTGATTTAATAACAAATGGTTTTGGTGAATGGTGAATTTGGTTTTCATATATATATATATATATATATATATATATATATACAGACTATCAAATACTGACTCATGAAATAAGTACTGTTAGTCCCATTTTACAGATAGAGAGCACAAAGACTCTAATTGATCTGGCTCAAAAGGAACTTTCTAGTTGAAGAAAGGTCTTCAGTCTTTTAAGTGGAAAAGATGTTAAGAGAACTTGAAAGGAACAACCAACTTTACAGGAATAATACTCCAAAGGAAGAGAACCATTTCTCCACTCTGCTTTCTGTCAAAGTTATAATAGAGTTAGAAAAATCATGTCTCTTGATCAGGTTTCAAGACTTGCCCTTTAGAGAAATAATGATTTTTTTCTTAAAATGCATTATAGTTTCATAAACCATATCAAACTATTATAGGAAAAATGGTAAAAATTTCATGAACCCAAAGCACCTGAAGTTTTCAGAGTGCCCTGTACAACACCACATTTACTTCACATCTTAATCCACAGACTGAGCCTTTCCCCTTAATGGCTATCTATGGGTTTCTTAGATCATGTTAGTAAAAGTTGGGAAATGTTTGAGTAAACAAACTTAAGTGTGTGAAATATAACTATGTGGCATAAAACTTCAGTAGTTGACAGCTGTCTCTTCATATTTCAATGGGACATTGCTCTTTACCCTACCCAGGGCAATAATCTCCTCTTATCTTTATAAAAGAGTTTGCATTCATATATGTGGGATCTCTATAATTTGTGAGGAGCTGCCTCCTTAAGGTTTATTCTTCCCCTTAACAGATGGGTACATTGAGGCTTAGGAAGCTAACATTATTGAGCATCTGCTGTAGGCTAGACAGATAATCAATCCTGACTGGTCTCTAGGAGTAGTCAGGACTTTTGTGCCTTGTCATAGGAATCTTGACCATCAAATTCAAGTACTGTAATAATAGACACTCAAACCATTGGAACCAAAATTGCCCCTTGAAGATCTTGCGGCTACTTCTACAATGTAAACACATAGGTACAAGGATATGTGTGTGATAGAGAGGGATGGTTTAAAAGCTCAGAGAAAGCATAAGACTTGCCTAAGAGCATCAAGCTGATCAGCAGTGGGACCAATCAGGCTGGAAGCTAGTGGTTCAGTCTTGTCGCCACAAAGAAAATTTTATACAATTTTAGGTGTTCCCTGAAGGTCTTTTCTAGACTAACAAATCCATAGCCTTGAGGATGCAATAAAAGCTTTAGAGTTGATAGTTGGAATAACAGAATGCTAGTGGCCTCAGTGGGAGAGTATACAAACATCCTAGAAAAAAACAAACCCCAAGGAGCTATTGAGCTCATTCTCCCTCCAGGCAACCCCATGTGCTGCAGAGCAGAGTTGTGCTCTGTGTAGTTTTCAAGCTTGTAATCTTTCAGAGACACACTGCTAGGTCATTCTTCCAAGGCACCTCTGAGGGTGTGTCTGAACTACCAACTTTTGAGTTAGTAGTTCAGCACTTAATCGTTTGTGCCATCTAGGCATTCCACAAAGGCATTGCTGTTGTATACCACTGAGTTGGAATCAACTCATAGCTGACCCTCCAGCAGGTTTTCAGAGGCAGTTAATCACACAGGAGGAGACTGCCCATACTTGGTGGCCTCGAACTGCGTGCCTCAGGATTTACAGCACAGCTTCTTGCCACTAGGTCGCCAGAGCTCTAAATTTATATGTGCAGAGAAATGCTCTTTCAACCTTCTAGCCCACCACTGGATCATATGCCCTTTTCTTTTTCTTTTTTTCATCATATGCCCTTTTCAAGATCTTTTTCACCCCTCCCACCAGCAAGCTTTTCTTGCCAGCCTGTAAACTGAAAAGTAGTTCCTAGTTTGGAGTTGGCATCCATTGAATTCCTGCTCACCCCCCTTTTAAGAACAGATCTCACGGGCCATTTCCTTGGGTGTGCAATTTTCCAGGAACAGTGAAGCTGTGCTTGGCTGTATATTTGTGTGTTTATTCTTTGTGTGATTGTATGTATCTATTTACTTGTTTATTTTTTAATTACTATGTGTATATTTTAATTTACATGTTTATTACTGCTAATTTATATATTTATATGTCTTTGAATATAAGCACTTTCTACACATTTCTATGGTGGGGGTGTTGTGTCTTGGTGTGAATAGTGCTGGATCTGTGTGTGTTATTTGACCATGTTGCTGACTGCTCTGTTTGTCAAGTTAATGTGTTATAATTTATTTATTTATTTATTTGACAGAAAGAGAGCAGCTTATCTTGAAGACTACAGGAGGCAAGGAAGTGGGGAGGGAGGGGGAAATGCAATCCTGCATTGCTCTATTTTAAAAGCTGCTCTGTGTTGTTATGGCAGCTAATTTTCCTTAAATGATTTAAGGAAATGGATCTGTCTAAAAGAGCTGCAGCCAAGTTGTTATAGCAACACGGGCAGCAACTGAGGAGGGCCTTTCTTTTCAACAGAGAGAAAAATCTCCAAAGAAGCAATACTTGGACTTTGAAGGACTCAGAGGGCAAAGGAGAGTGCAAAAGAAGACCTGCTCACCTCCCACAGTCAAATCCTGAGGATTCCTCTTAGCAATAACCTTTACAGCTCTTGGTCTCACATCTTGCTGTCTTCAGAAGGACTTTTTTGAAGTGCCCACATGGCATCTCTTCTCCCTTCTGGTCTCATCTCCTTTGATCCACTGTCCACATTACAGCCTCAGTAATTTTCTCAATCCTTTCTCTAGTTTTTCCACAGCTGTTCCTTCCTCATTAACTAGAATAATCTTTATGATACCATGTTCTGTACTGGATATTTGGGATCCAGAAATGAAAAGGGCATGTTCTTGAGTAGAATGCCACAAAAAAAAAATGTTGGTCTTTACCCCACATGTAATGGGAGGCACTAAATGTTTTAAGCAAAGGAGAGACATATAATTGGATTCAAATCTTAGAATGACTCTAGGGTTTCTGATTGGGTGTGGAGGACTGAATTGACAGAAACATTATGCATTGTTCTTTGCTTTCTTTGTTATTATTATTGACAGTTCTCCACTAACTACATCAAGTCTCATGATTGACAGAGCAGAATAAGCTAGAATATTCTTGACAGGCAATACTTTGAATACTCTGAATCATTGCCTGCCTTGATTTTCTATAAAAGCATATAATTTAAGTTTCTCTTCCTCTCCATCTCCCTCTTTTCTCTCATTGTCAAAGCTGACCCTTTAGTAGATTTTGTGAGGCTATAGCTTGCACATGAGGAGACTGTCCAACCTTCTGAGGAGCTGCTGGTGGGTTAGACCTGTCAGAGATGTGCCATCTTTGGGTTGGCATCACAACACCCTACTGATTATATCACCAAACCTCCCTTTTTTATTTCAGCTAAGAGTCAACTTAAAAGAGGGCTCATGACATTGATTTTAATGGAGAGCAAAGGAAATCAAAGGAAGAAGCTAAATTCTTTGGCCAAGTGTTCAAATCCTTCAAGTTACTTGTCTCACGTTTGCCTGGATGCTGGCTTCTCATGGCTCTCTGTTACAAATTTGATACAGTAGCTACAGTCACCCAATTCCACTTCATTGCTGGATTCCCTGTCTCCTTTCTCTGTAACTTCCCTCTTCCTCAGTTTTAGCCATTCTTAGTCATGAAGTTATATCTATTCTTTAAAGCCTGATCCAACTGAAAATTCCTTTAGTAAAGCCTCCTTGCCCATTCTTCCAACTCCAAGGTAGAGTAATATCCTCAACTCCATATTTTTCCAAGTCACTTTGTTTGTGCCTTTCTGATTCCATTCATCTCTCTTTCTGCCTTGAATTAAAATGACATATGTTGATCTGATCTTGCTATCAGATTTTAAGCTGAGTTGATACCCTATCATATTTATATCTATATCCCAAGAGGCAGCAACAGTGAGTTCAAACATAGTGACTACTGCAAGCATGGTGCAGGACCAGGTAGTCTTTCATTCTGCTGTATTTAAGGTCACTGTGAGTTGGAATCAAGTCACTGGAACCTATTAAGAATAGGAACAACCCCAGAGGGTCATTCAGGCACATGGTAGTGTTGAGATACAGGTTGTACCTAACTGAGCATTTTAAAGCAAATGCTTTTCTACTATTAAGATCCACCAAACCCTCATCTGAGTGTGTCTTAAAGGTGCATAATTTGATGCTAGTAGATTGTGGGAGGATAGTCCTACGAAGTCCATCCATAAATGGATTTAGATTCTAAGTGCTCAACTGGCTGTAGGTGTGAGATGAGGCCTTTGTACATATATGGGTTTGTGTGTGACTGATTGACTTTGGTTACATGACCAATTGTGTGTTGTAACTTCACTATCATACCCTATGGCATATCTATCTATCTATCTCAAATCAGATCTGACCCATAGCTGACCCTTTGGCAGGTTTTCAGAGGCAGTTAATCACATAGGAGAGATTGCCTATCCTTCTCCTATGGAGCAGTTTGTGGATTTGAACTGCTCACCTTCAGGACTGCAGTACAGCTTCTTGCATATCTCTATCTCATCTATCTATCTATCTATCTATCTATCTATCTATCTATCTATCATCATCTATCTCATCTATCTCTCTATCATCTATGTAATTCCTCCCTTCTCTTCTCTTCTCTTCTCTTCTCTTCTCTTCTCTTCTCTTCTCTTCTCTTCTCTTCTCTTCTCTTCTCTTCTCTTCTTTCTTTTCTTCTAGAACCAAACGATGGAGGCTCTGGGAACGCTTCATTTAGTCACACAACATGTGGTATTTCCTGAAATATTTTAGTGTTGGCCAATTCTTTTGGTACTCTGACTCTGTGTATTTCCTTCATTTTCTTTTGATGTTTCCTGGATCATTCAATATTTTGTCCAGAGCATCCCTAAGTACTATAACTTAAGGCTTGACTTTCTTTTTCAGTTTCTTCAGCTTGAAAAATGCTCATTGAGTTTTCTCTTTTATTCTTAAAATCTAGGTCTCTGTACATTCCACTGTAGTAGTTTGATTTGCCTTCCCAAACTACTTTCTTTAATAAATTTTTAATTGCAATTTTAATGAACATTTACAATAAAGTTAGATTTTCATTCATCCATTATTGCACATTTTACCCTTTACCTTCTTTCCTCCTCACCCAGTTTGCTTTTTAAAAAATATTCATTAATTTTTGTACAATTACCTCTTCCCCACACCCCCCAGGCCTCTTTGCAATGTACATCTTATTCTGGGTTGTTGTCTGAGCTACTCTTTGAAATATTTTATTCAGCTCTTTTATTTCAGCATCTTTCCTCTTTGGTTTGGCTTCTTGATGCTCCAGTGCAATTTTCATGGTGTCTTTTGACATCCATTTTGGCTTAATCTTTCTTCTCTTTTTAGTGATCTCTTGTTCTCTTCTGGATGATATCCTTAATCTCATCCCACAACTCATCTGGTCTTCAATTTCTGTTCAGTGCTTCAAACCAATTCTTAAGATGATTTTGAAATTCAGGTGGGATAGACTCATTCTTTGTCCATATCTATCTGTCCATATCTATTTGCTAAGTAAATTAGTCAAGAAGCTGAACTCCATGAATGAGAATGCTATATCAGGATTGGAGGAAGACTTATCAATAACCTTTATTATTCAGATAACACAACTTTGCTTGCTGAAAGTGAAGAAAATTTGAAGCACTTGCTGCAGAAGGTTAAACACTACAGCTTTCAATATAGATTGCATCTCAATGTCAAGAAAACAAAAATCTAGATGGAGAAAGGATTGAGACTGTCAATAACTTCATCTTAATTGTATCCAAAATCAATACAGTAAGTGCCAGCAATCAGCAGACGTATTGCACTGGGAAAGTTTATATTCAGGGACCTCTCCAAATTATTGAGGAATAATACTGTCAGTTTGAGGTCTAAAGTGTGCCTGATTCAGCCCATGGTCTTTCAGTCACTTGCTATGTATCTGAGAGCTAGAAAATGAATAATGATGACAGACGAATGGAAGCCTTTGAACTGTGGTCTTGGAGAAGAGTGTTGAAGATTCCATAGACTTCCAAAAGAGCAAACAGTTATGTCTTGGGAAAAGTGCAGCCAAAGTGCTCCTTGGAGGCAAGGGTGATGAGACTTTGTCTCACATTCATTAGGCATGTTGCTGGGAAAGGTTATTCTTTGGAGTAGGACATCATACTTAGAAAGGTGGAGGGGTGATGAAGGATAGAAAGACCCTCAAACAGGTGGGTTGACATGGTGACTGCAGCAATGGGCTTGAACATGTCAGAGATGGTGAGGATGGCACAAGGTAGGACAGTGTTCAGATCAGTTGTTCATAGAGTCACTATGAGTCAGTCATACTTGACTCGACAGCACCTAACAACAACAGTCACACAACATACATCTGACATCTATGTTAAACACATGCTCAAAAGACCAGGACTCTTGAGATGAATCAGCTTCACTTGGGCTCCAGGGGACTTTAAATCTTGACTTGTAAACAAGGTCCATGCTGTCAATGAGGAGCTACCACAGAAGTGGAACATGAAATACTCATGATATCTGAGATCCAGTGTAGTCCTCTGGCATAAACGCTCATTTTCAAGGTTACAATTTAAGATGCAATGCCTCTCAGAAGGGTTAAGGGGTTTATAAGTACAGGCTAGGAAAGTAGCCTTTGAAGAGAGTACTATCAAACACAAGAATAGTTGGCTCTTGTTTCTAGGTTTGAAGGACAGAACCAGAGTTTGTTTCAGAAGACTTAAAATGCACACCAGATAAATCATTCCTGCTTAGCTTAAAAGTAGTCCTGACTATAGCTGCCTGCATCCCCTTGTCACTACACTTGCTGTAATTTCTGTGGTTCCATCTTAGAAAGGATGATATCATCTACTCTTTTGACTGAGCCAAAATCTCCAGCATCATTGAGATCCCTGCCTCTCTAGTTCATCCTAATCACTAAGCCCTCATGTCCTCCTCCCTGTTCCTATCTCCATACTACTCCTTCTTCTTTCCAATTCTACAGCAACAGACTTCAACAGTTTCTCAGCTTTTATTTTCGTACCTTCCAAATGCACCCTCTCCTTTCTCTCTCATTGCTGTCAAGTTGGAATTGATTCATAGCTGATCCTCCAGCAGGTTTTTAAGGTTGTAAATTACATGAGAAGAAATTGCCCATATTCATCCCTGGATTTGAACTGCAGGGGAGGTGCAGCCTTTTGGATTAGCAGCATGACTCTCTACAGACAAGGTCACTAGAGTTCCTGGATCAAGTTTGAATTTTCTAAAAGATTTTTTAGTACCTGTTAGAAAAAGCTTTGTAAAATCCAAACTTGATGCTATCATTCACATGCTTCAGTAGTTCCTCACTTCCATCAGAGTAAAGCCTAAACTATTCTCTTAATCTTGGGGGAGCTCTGGTGGCCTAGTGGCAAGGAGCTGCAACTACAATCCCAGAGGCGCATGGTTCGAATCCACCAGATGCTCTGCCGAGGAAGGAGGGACAATCTCCTCCTGTACCAGTCAGATGTGATTTGATGGCACACACACACACACACACACACACACACAAATTATTAGTCTTAATTTCCCTTTGCCCTCCTGTCTGTTCTGAACGCCAGCCACACTGAATAAGTTGCTTCTCTCTGGAGGCAGATACACCTACTGTTTCCTATGTCTAAAATTCCCTTGTGCCCTGTGATAGTACTTTGTTTTGCGTCATGGCTTAAGCTCTTTTTATGTGTTCTGCTGTAGAGCAATGATGTCAGTCTGGAGACTAAGGAGGTGTGCCTGATCCAGGCCATGGTCTTTGCAATTACTTTCTATGCATCAAGAAACCTGGGCAATTACTAGGGATGGTAGAAGAATTGATGCCTTTGAGTTGTGGTGCTAGAGAAGAGGTATTGAATATAACATGGACTGCTAGGAGAACAAACAGGTTCATCCAAGAAAGGGTGAAACAGGCTGCTCCTTGAGGCCAAGAATTCTGCAGCTTTGTCTGACAAACTTTGGGCATGTTACAAAGAGGGATCAGTCTTTGGAGAGGGACATCATTTGGGAGGCTGGGAGGGTAGAGGAACAGTGCAAGAGAGGAAGACCTTGAACGAGAGGGACTGACTCAGTGACTGCAGTAATGGGGGTGGGTGTGCCCGAGTTGATGAGGTTGGCTCAAGATAGAGCAGGGTCCAGAGCTGTTGTACGCAGGGTCACAGTGAGCCACATGTGACTCCACAGCATAACAACAACAACAACATGTGTTTCCACATCTCTGTGCTTCCTTCCACAGACTTAGAATGGTTGTCTAGAAATGTTTTCTCCCCCAGTGTGAGCTCCTTAGGAATGGCCATGTGATGTGATATCTTTGTATTCCCAGCATAAGGACAGAGCTCAGTGGGCAGTAATACTCAGGTCATGGTGAGTCTCCCTAGTTGTCTGCTTAAGAGAGTCTGTGGACATAAGGCCACCAGAAAGGGAAGAGTAAAATTGTGAGCATTTGAAAATAAGTCCAGAAACTTTCCTGGCAGATCAGATGACTCAAAATTGACTGGTAATAGTTATGTAGGTGTCAGTAAAGGTCAAGAAAAGAAACTCTTTAAAACTATTAGTGTAGATGCCTCTAGGCATTACAGTGTTTATACTTGGACACAGAGACACTTGAGGCCAATTCTGGATTAGACCCAAATAATGTTACATAGTGTTTGTATGGGATAAGCTACATGCCAGGTATAGTGCTAGATGCTTTTACATCACTTATAAGTAGAGAAATCATCAAATTTATCATTCAAACTCGAATGCTTTTAAGTCACAGGCAATAGGTTATATTATGGGACAACTTGTATGAACCACAGGGCCACAGATAAACTGAAGCTTCTGACAGCCCTCCCTAAAAATTCCCACATTGTTCTTTTTAAAACTATCATCTTTAATCCCCAACACACTGTAGAATTCTTTATTTCTCCACATTTATTTGTTTAGACCTGTTCAGATTTCGCTTATTTATTTCTTTATATCTATTTTTTTTGGCTCTTTGTTCATAGGGTCACTATGAGTCATACTCAACTCAACGGCACCTATCAACAACACTAACAATTTGTTTAATGTCTATTTGCCCAGCAGATTTCAAGTGCTAAGAGTTTTGCTCAATATTAGACTCCCAGTGACTATAAATAGAAATTGCTGTGCTTTTAAATGTTGACAAGTTTGACTATGATTCACAGTGATCCTATTAACAACTGATCAGAACTCTGTCCTGCCTAGCAACATCCCCATGATCTCCACCATTCTCAAGGCCATTATTGCCATCACTGTGTCAAGTAATCTCCTTGAAGATCTTCCTCTCTCATTTGCTGATCCTCTGTCTTTCAGCATGATGTCTTTTCCCAAAGACTAGCCCCTCCTAATGACATGCCCAAAGTATGCAAAATGAAGTTTCATCATCCTTTGCCACTAAGGCTGCACTTCCTCCATAATAGATTTGTTTGTTCTTTCAGCAATCCATGGGATATTCGATACTTTTTGCCAATACCATAATTCAAACACATTGATTCTTCTTAAGCCTTGTTGTTGTGCACCATGGAGTCAAAACTGACCTATAGTTGACCCTCAAGTAGTTTTTCAGAAGCAGTAACTCTCATGAGAGGAGACTGCACTTCCTTCTCCCAAAGATCAACAAGCTTGGAGGCAGGAGCAGCATCCACTTCAGTAATAGCTTGCCTCCAGAAACCCTATGAATCTGGAGAAAGGATGAAAGTCACACAAGTGTTGAAGACTTTTGTTCAGAGGATCTCTATGAGTCTCCTAGGACTCGATGGCACTTAACAACAACAACCTTTAGGACTGCAAATTTCAGACATAGAAATTACTCAGTAAATATTTGTACTGAGAGAGGAGAGTAGGAGACTGGAAGAGACTGAGACAAAAGAGAAAGCTGAGATCTTATTCTAGGTCGGCTTGACTATAATATTTGTTCTCTATGTCCTTGCTTGTGGCATAAAGGAGGTAGATTCTCAGGAAGACTAACTTAGCATCTAACCGTCTAACCTATCCGTCGGCACACTGATTTTGCTAATATCTCTGGAACTCGATTTTGTCTGATCTATGTTTTTAACTGCACAGTGTGCAGTTTTCTGTAAGTAAAACATTCATTTCTAATCCATGGTGGTTGAGATCTATTCCTCTTTGATAAGTTAAATCCCTTCCCTTCATTTCTTCCCTATCTTCCTATACCCATTTTTGTAATTGTGTACTGTAGAGTCAGAGCTGACCCACAGCCGACCCTCTAGTGGGTTTTCAGAGGCAGTTAATTGCATGGGAGGAGACTGCTCATCCTTTTTCCATGGAGCAGCTGGTGGACTCAAATTACATGTCTTTGGGACTTCAGTGCAGTTCTTGCTGCTAGGCCACCAGATCTCCCTGCTATCTCATTAAATATTTCACTTAAGACATTTTCTTCTATGGCTTTCACTCTTCTCACTTCTGCCATCCCAGAGTCTATACTTTCATCAGGTCTCATCATTTCCATGTACAAATAAGTGTTTTGTATCTGTAAATCTAACACAGGTTATTGATGAGTCTCCCTCTGATCCTGATGCCACATTGCTCTCCAACAGAGTCCAACTTCTCAAATAATTCGCTCAGCCAAAAGATTGCATAGGTATGGAGACAAAATAAAGTCCAGATGCACTTCCTTCTTAATTTTAAACCATGTAGTGTCTTTTACGGAGCTCTGGTGGCCCTGTAGCAAGAAACTGTGCTGCAAACTCGAAGACACATGGTTTGAGGCCACCAGCTGCTCCACAGGAGAAGGTAGGGCAATCTCCCCCCACGCAATTAACTGCCTCTGAAAATCTGCCAGAGGGTAAGCTATTGGCCAGTTCTGACTCAACGGTACACAACAACACAAGAGCCAGTGTTTCCTAGCCCTGTTTGCACAATAGCCTCCTGGTCTACATATAGGTTTTATGTGAGCACAACGAAGTTCTCTAGGATTCCCATTATTTTCAGTATTAGCCATAACTTGCTATGATCCACACAAATGCCTATGCATAGTCAATAAAGCAGAAGTAGACATTCTTCTGGTATTCTTTACTTTCAACCAAGATCCACTTGACATCTGCAATGTCCTGACATTATTGATCTGATATAATTAATAACTTATGTAAATAATACAACCTTGCTTGCTGAAATTGGGAAGGGCTTAAAGCATTTGTTGCAGAAGATACAAATAACACAACCTTCAATAAGGATTGCATCTCAATGTCAAGAAAACAAAGATTCTTACCACTGCTCTGATAGGCAGCATGATAGATGGAGAAAAGATTGAAACTGTCAACAACTTCATCTTACTTTGATTCACAATTAACACCCTTGATACCGGCAGTCAGGAAATCAAGAGAATTATTACACTGGGAAAGTCTGCAGTTACAGACCACTCCAAATTATTGAGAAATAATTATGTCTGTTTGAGGCTTAAGGTACATCTGATTTAGGCTGTGGTGTTTTGTTGTGGTTTTTTGTTGTTATTTTTGTTGTTGTTTGGGGTTTTCTTTGTCATTTGCTATGTATCTGAGATCTGAACCATGAATAAGGATGACAGAAGAATAACTGATGCTTTTGAGTTGTGGTGTTAGAGAAGAGTACTGAACATTCCATCAACTTCCAAAAGAACAAACCAATATGTCTTGGAGAGGGTGCAGCCACAGTGCTCTTTGGAGGCAAAGATGATGAGACTTTACTACACATACTATGGGCATGTTGTTAGGAGGGGCTATTCCTTGGAGAGGGACATGTGGTTGGAAAAGTAGAGGGTTGGTAAAGGAGAGGAAGACCCTTGACCAGGTAGATTGATACTGTGACTGCTGCAACAGTCTCTAACATATCAGGAGGTGTGAGGATGCCATAGGATAGGACAGGGTTCAGATCTGCTGTTCATAGGGTCACTATCAGTCTTACTTGACTCGACGGCACCTAACAACAACAATAATCTAGAAATCATCTGACATTTGGCACAACAGGAAGGATTGATTACTCAACAAGCAAGGTAGGTATGGATTTAGTTGTGCTTCCTTGCTAATCTTTAGTGAACAATTTCACACAGACATAACTACATCTTTTAGACCAGGATGTAATTTTTCTTGGACTTACAAACAAGGCGTAAAGAACTCTTGAAAGTATGGAAAAGCAAAGTAACTACTTTAAGATGTGTCTGATTCACACCATGGTTTTGTTAATACCTCATCTGGACGTGTAAGCTGAACAACATACCTTGCCATTTCTGGGAAATAAAAGAAGAATTGATGTCTTTGAATCACAGTTTTGCTGAAGGATATTGATTCTATCATAAACTTCCAGGAGAATGAACAAATCTATCTTGGAAGAAGTACAGCCATGAAGCTGGGATCACAGGACTTTGTCTCATGCACTTTGGGAATGCTATCAGGAAGGGTCAACAAACCAGAAGACTTTAAAAAACATGGACTGACACAATGACCACAATAATAGATTCAAACTGATTGGAACTGACACAATGGTGCCTAATAACAACAACATGTATGAAAGCCTGGGTACAGCAGGTGAACACAATAAAAGAACCCAGGGAAGCAAAGTCATTGTGGTAGGAACATTGTAATAAATTCATTTCACAACTAAGATAACTGCTTTTTTATGCAAGGATTTCTTTTTCTTAGTCCTTACTCTAATATACGCATTTGGCTTTAAGGCCAAGTCTCTATATGATTAGTGTATATCATGTTCTTGAAGTGAGAACATTTTTATTGCCATCTCCAAAGAGAGTCAGTAGAATGAGTTACATTGGTGTATCTCTTAAGCACCCCAAATCTGGGAACTTCCCTGTCTCAGCAGTCAAGGAGTCATAAAATCATACTCATCAAAGTTGGAAGGGATTCAAATGTAATCTCATCAGAATGTCTTCCAAACAAGTGAGACTCCTCTATGCACCATTTGTGACAGAGTGTCATTTAGCTTCAACTTGAACGTTTTTGTAAGGTCAAACTCACAGCTCACATATCCACTATACCCTCTAGCAGCTTTAATTATCGAAATATACAGTAACTGGAGCAATTGAGGTTGGTGTGTGAGAGTCGGTGAGACTAGCTCAGGATAGGGGAGGCTTCAGAACTGTTGTACATAGGTTTGCTATGAGTTGCAGGTGACTTGATGGGACATAATAATAACAACAACAGAAACAACATCAACATCTCTCTACAGCCCTTACCTCATCCATTTTACCTCACCTAGAAAAAGTCTTTCCTGCTCTCTCTCTCTGATATCTCAGTAGAAATAGAATGATCGTGATCTGTTGCCCTTTTCTAAACTTTAAAACTCAGTATCTTCTATTTCTTATGGGTAAAAATCTTCTCCCTCTAAGAAAACATGCTATCACATCCATTGTTTTATTTGCCTAATTTCCTTTCCACCCCCACCCTGGAATAACAATCATTCCCAAAATACTTTAACACTAATAAGGCTGTGTATCTGTACAAATTCTTACCTGCTAGGAAATATTTTATTTGCCCAGAAGTGGGCATAATTAGCTAATCACTGTCTCTCTTGGAGATTTCTTATCTGGAAAATGGGAGGCAAGCTCTCCCTGCTGGTAGGAACCACTGGTTGTGACACTTGTCAGTATATCCCTTACATAGTGAGAAGTTCAATCTACGTTGTTGTTTGGTGCCATCGAGTAGAGTACAACCAATAGTGATTCTATGAACAACAGATTCAGAGGAAAGAAGGCCGAAACCCTCCTTGGTATTGGTTTTTGGTTGTGTTTTTTTTTCTTCCCCACTTTAACAAATAGAAATGAATTTTATCATAGTTTAGAAAGATAAGACATCTAAATTTAGGGTGCCAACTCTAAGGAAGGAAATTTTGGGGGCCTACCAGTAGGGAGTTGAACTGTTAAACTAAAAATGGAGGCTTTATGGCAGCTCTGATCCACCAGCTATTCTCTAGGAAAAAGATGGACAATCTCCTCTTGTATAATTTACAGCCTTGGAACCCCCCTGGAAGGTCAGCTATATAAGGTGGTTCCAACTTGATGGCAAGGAGGGCAACATATTTCAGTCTACAATATGTGCTAGTATAGAAAAATACTGCTCCGTAATTGTTGTACACCATGGATTCAGAACCAACCCATTACTGGCCCATCAATGGGTTTTCAGATGCAGCAAATAACAGGGAACAAGACTGTCTATCTTTCTCTCACGGAATACCTTGTGGATTTGAACTGTGTATGAGTCAACAACACATACCAACAACAATAACAACAAAAACAGCCTTTGCATTAGCAGTGCAATTCCTTACCAATTAGCCACCATAATAAAATATTGCCAACACTGAGAAGAATGGTAATCCCAGAGCACTTAATTGTACTCATGTAAGACCTATACCTAGACCAATTAGCTGTTGTGGTTTAAAATAAAGAAAGCCATGCATCAGGGTTGTATCTTTTCACCACACCTATTCAATCTGCCTGCTGAGAAAATTATGTGACAAACTAAACTCTGTAAAAAAAGAGTCAGAATTGGAGGAAGACTCATTACTATCCTTCATTATACAGATGATACAACTTGGCTTGCTGAAAGTGAGGAGGACTTAAAACTTTTACTGCCAAAGATGAAATACTGTAGCCCTGCATCCTTCAATATGAATTGCATCTCAACATCAAGAAAACAAGAATTCTCACCACTGGACAACATCATAGATGGAGAAAAGATTCAAAACTATCAAGATTTCATCTTATTATGATCTATAATCAATACCCTTGGTACCAGCAGTCAGAAGATTAGAAGATGTATTGCACTGGGAAAATCTGCAGTCGGGGACCTCTCTAAATTACTGAGGAACAATGATATTAGTTTGAGGACTAAGATGCACTTGATTAGTGAACAATCTCACATAATTATATCTTTGGTGCCAGAATGTAATTTCTCTTGGATTCACAAACAAGGTATTAGAATGGTAAAATGTGCAGCAACAGAACTTTTGAAATTTTGGAAAAGCAATGAAGTCACTTTAAAACATGTCTGGTTCATACCATGTTTTGTTAATTACCTCATCTGGTAATTTTATGCTGATAAGAGCTGGACAATGAATACGAATGATAGAAGAATTGATGTTTTTGAACTATGGTGTTGGAGAAGAGTACTGAATATCCCACAGACTTCCAAAAGAACAGAGAATTCTTGGAGAAGGTCCAGCGTTCTCCTTGGAGGCAAGGATGGCTAAGTTTCGGCTTGCATACTTCGAACATGTTGCTAGGAAAGGGCTCTTCTTTGGAGAAGAATATCATATTTGGAAAGGTAAAGGACAGTGAAAAAGAGGAAGACCCTCAACCAGGTATACCAACGAAGTTACTACAGTAATGGGCTCAAGTTGTGTCAGAGATTGGGAGGTCGGCACAAGATAGGACAGGATTCAGATCTGTTGTTCACAAGGTCGCTATGAGTCATACTTGAATTGTCAGTATGTAACAAAAAGCCACCAGAACGTCATTGGCAATTTTAAATGTTTTTATTTTTTTTAATAATCTGAGTGAACTTTTATAAATCATGTGACACTTCTTGTTTGCTTTTTTGTTTTAGTTAGCTTCCTTTTTAAAAAAAAATTATACTCGTTTACTTACATTGTTTCTCATATTGGATCTTACCCCCTTCCTTTACTCATCCTTCCTTCCACTCATCAAAGTGTAATACTCTATGATTAAGCCCCCCCTCACTCATCCTCATCCTTCGCTCCCCCCTCCCTGCCTTGGATTGTCACACTCATCTACAGTAATGATCTTATACAATATTTATCTTTATGAGAATGAGCAAGTTCACTTAGAATAATGCTCTCTAGTCCTTCTCTCAAGTTAGGTAGTAATTTACAGAAGTACTGCTCCTGCATAATATTCCATTGTGTGAATATACCATAATTTCTCAATCCATTCCATTGTGGTTGGACATTCAGGCTGTTTCCATGTGTAGGAACTCTTATACATTGTTGGTGGATTGTAAAATGGTACAACCAATCTGGAAGGGTGCTTCCTCAAAAAGTTGAACATGGAAATTCCATATGACCCAGCTATTCCAATTGCTTGGAATACAAAAATCATGTGACTTTTAAATCAATCATTGGTACACATATTGTTTTATAATATTAGCTATAATTGATTAATGTAATTAATTGATCATAATGTCAAATCAACCCTCTTTCTGTATACTACCTTTCCTTTCATTCAATATCTCCATTAATCTCTACTGTTCTCTCCCTTCCCCCATCCAAGAATGATTGTGTAAACATTTCCTTAGTTTTTTATAATAGTAGTCTTATGTCAATATAGCTTCTTAATTACTGGCTTTTGTCATTAAGTGTAATTCACTGTGAATTAATCCATGATGTTCAGTGTTTCATGGATTGCCATTCTTTAGTGTTGTACAATACTCTGTATTGTATGACTGTACCATAGTTTCTTTAGTTATTCATCCATTGGTGGAACCGTAGTTTGTTTCATCACTTTAGTATTATAGATAATGCTGCAGTGAGCATGAGCATACACACACATTTGGGTCAGAACTCTTATTTCTTTGGAATATCTATCTAGCAGCGGGATTCTGGATCAAATAGTATTTCTACTCCTAACCTTCTAACGAAGTTCCAGACTACCCTATTTTGTTTGTGGTTGCACCAATTCACATCTCTGCCAGTAGTAGGTAAGCATTTCTGTCTCTCTACACCCTTGCCAGTATTTGCTGTTTGCTCTCTTATTGTTCCTGGGGTGAGATAACACTTCATTGTTGTTTTTGTTTGCATTTCTCTAATAGTTACTCTAGAGCATTTCTTCATGTGTTTATTGGCCATTTGAATATCTTCTATAGTGAAGTGTCTTTTCATATTCTTTGCCAATTTTGTAAGTGGATTTTTTTTTCTTGTTGAGGTATTTGATTTTTTCCCCTAATTTTTAGAGATGAGTCTTACAGATATGGTATTGCTGAATATTTTTCCCAGTGTGTAGGTTCCGTTTGTACTCTTTTATAGTGAAGTGCCTTTTCATATTCTTTGCCAATTTTGTAAGTGGATTTTTTTTTCTTGTTGAGGTATTTGATTTTTTCCCCTAATTTTTAGAGATGAGTCTTTTACAGATATGGTATTGCTGAATATTTTTCCCAGTGTGTAGGTTCCGTTTGTACTCTTTTGGAGAAATCCTCTGATGCCCGTAAGGATTTGATTTTTAGTAGGTCCAATCACCTAGTTTATCTTTTGCTGATGGTAGGTAGCTCTTTTGATAATGTACTCCTGATTTGCTAACTAACGTTAAAGTGGGACTTCTCAATTGAGATGGTGTATATGGGACGAGGTATTCTTTTATAATCAGTTGTGATCAGCCAGTTAATTCAAAGAGGTGTTTCCTTGATAATGTGACCCGTCTCTAGTATGTTCTTGCAAACCTCATGTTTTCTCTCTCTCTCATCCCTGTACTCTTCTCATTGCTTGACCTTCCCTTGGGATGTAAGCCTGAAGAAGTCCCAGTCTATCCACCTCACCTGCAAATTTTGGATTCTGCAACCCTTATAATCCTGCAAGTCAGCAGAGGTTTCTAGCCTGTCACCATGGGTCCCATAGATTCAGGGTTTGCTAGTCCCAATAATGGATGAGCCACTTCCTTGAAGTAAGTATCTCTTTATGTTTTTGTACGTACATCTCATTGTTGTTGTCTCTCTAGTGAACTCAGACTAAGAAATCAACACAATTGATGGTTTCCCTTTCCCAGATCAAGCCGTAAGACCAGCAACTGCTGGGGATGTTCAGTGAGTTACTTACTGGGTCATTGTACATCTGGATGATGAGCTGTTTCACTCCATGCAGGGTAGGGTGGGCCCATGGAGAGGGATCCAGCCAGTGACGGTTCAGGTCAAATCCCATCAGAGAACACCTAGGTAGCACCCAAAATAAGCGTCAGCCCAGACAGTACAAATCAAGTTACTCAATTATCCAAATATCACCAGGTGTAGGAGTAGTAATTATGCCCTTTCCCTAGCCTTAATAAACCCCAGAGATAGTCCTAAGTACTTCATTTGTATTAATTCATTCAATGACTTAAACAATCCTATGAAACAATCACTATTATAATTTGTTATACACATGAAGAAACTGAGTCACTGAGAGGTTTAATACGTATTTCTATGAAGCAATCTTATCCCAGAAGCTATGTATGTCCTACACAGTGTGGCAGAAAGAAATGCTCAAGACAAAGCACTTGGACTCAAGTCAAAAGTCCCTCTTTATTTCTCTTTGCTTCACATCTACAATTAATCTACTGTCTCTACCTTCAGACTAAGTCCAGAACCTAACCCTTTATTATCACCTCCACTGAGGACACCTGGAACTTGAACTAAGGCTTAAATGATTGTACAAATCCCCTACTTTTTTGTCTTCTTGCTCATAGCCTGTCCCCTCCACATCCTATATTCCATTCTCCATAAAACAGCCAGAATGACCTTCTACAAATGTAAGTCAGATCCTGTCCCTCCTCTGTTGGAATAATTCTCTGTTATATACATAGTAAAGCTGAAGGTCTTACAACAGTTTACAGGGACCCACAGGGTCCACTCTCCGTTAACCTCTTCAACATCAGCTCCTACCACTTTCTCTCTCTTGCTATCTCTGTACATCCCCACTGTTACTCAAAAACAACAGGTATTTCCTGTCTCCTGGCTTGTGAACTGGCTTTTTTTTTCTCCACCCTAATGGGAGTTCTGACTACTTAAGCACAAATACTGAAGCCACCTCTATTCTTGAATAACTTAAAACCATTCTGTGCTTCACTTTCCACATCTATAAAACGGGGATAATAATTCCTATCTGGCAAGTTCCAAGGTCTCCCAGCAGCGGAATGATTCTCTTCTTTAACTACAAATCTTTGTTCAAATATGACCTATTCCATGAAGCTGGACTCTATGGTTAACTTTTCTACGGACAGATCAAATAAGCTTCACTAAAGGTAAGTGTAATTGTTAGCTCTGGCTCTCCTATCCTCTTTACCCTTACTCTTCTTTCTTCAGAGATGATCACAACCTTGTCTGTGCTAGAGAAGAGATAACCCCTCCTCGTCTCTGTCTCCATGCCTCTACTCCCTGAGCATCTACACACAGTAGGTACTCTCTAGTCCAGCTCAGACTGCAATACAACTTCCAGACTCTGTGCTTGTTCACATTTTGAATTATGCTAACCCTCTGATGTACTCACCTATCTGTTCTCTTTTGTGCAGAATGCGTTTTCTGCACTGACCTCACTGTCTTGTTTGCATGACTGAGAGCCATCTATGGCTTTCCAATGCCACAGATATAGAGTGTTGCTCTTTATCCTAAATTGAAAACTGAAAGTGGCCACATACTTCTTGCCTATCTGTCCAAATTATCCCCCTTTTGCTTTTATGTCTCTCTATCCTACTAACTTATTCACTCCATTTTATCCTTTAATCTACTCTCACTGTTTTCTTAAGCAATACAATTTACCTTCTCTCAGTTTATTAAATATAGATCTTCTCATCATCACAGTCAATAAAATAAAGAGCGCCTCTGAGGACCCACTTCTCCTTAAAGATGGGTGGAGTGTGGTTGCAGGGGTAAATGATGAATACTTTTCCTTTAGACTATAAACTTTAAACTATAGAATAGTGGGAATTTTATGGAAGAATAACTAATATTTCATAGAGGCAATGGGGAAAGATTATACCAAGGAGAAGTCATCAGATTTGGGCCTTGTCAAAGAAGAGGAATTTTGCCAAGCATTAGGGACAGAAAGACCAGAATAAGGAGAGGAAAGAAACCATTCAGGATACTAGAACAGTGAACAATTTGACTTGATTGGGCCATAGGCTTTGTGTTGTGGAAGTGGTAGTGATGAAGGGGTGAAGAAAATGAAACAATAAGGGCTTTGAATATAAAACAGTTTTTGTTGTTTCTAGATCAGTCTTACACTCACAGGGCTACCCAGTGATTCCAGAGCAAAATCACAGGAGACCTACAAGTAAGTAACGGCATTATCATTATAATCAATGAAATCCAATCAACACTTATGACATTATGTTTGGGGTTTGTGGTGTTTTGTTTTTGTTGGGTTGTTGTGTTTTGGTTTGTTTTTTTTTTCATTTTATGTCTTAAACCTCAAATACTTTACTTGTCCACTCACTGCTGGCAAAATATTTCCACTCATGGCGACTGTTCATTGGTTTCAAGGCTGTAAACTTTCCTGGAAAAGGCTACCTTATCTTTTTCATTTGAAGCAACTGGTAAATTAAAACTCAGACTTTTGGACAGAAGCCTGTTCTATCTGCACAGAAGAAATAACCTTGCTTGCTGACGATGAGAAGGACTTAAACTTGCTGCAGAAGATTAAAGACTACATTTCTCCAATATGGATTGCATCTCAACATCAAGAAGAAAAAACATCCTCACCACTGGAAAACTAAGCAACATCATGGGATGTAGAGAAAAGACTGAAGTTGTAAAAAAATTACATCTGACTTGGATCTGCAATCAATTTTCTTGGTAATAGCAGTCAGGAGATCAGGAAACATAATGCATTGGCAAGTCAACTGTCAGGTTCTTCTCCAAATTGCTGAGGATCTATAAAGCCAGTTTGATGACTAAGCTATGGCTAATTCAGGCTATGGTCTTTTCAATCACTTTCTGTGCTGCTGAGAGCTGGACAATAAGTAAGGATGACAGAAAAAGAATTGATGCCTTTAGCTGTGGTGTTGGAGAAGTGTACCAAATATTCCACGGACTGTCAAAAGAACAAACACATATGTCTTGGAGAAAGTACAGGCCAGAGTGTTCCTTGGAGGCAAAGATGACAGGGCTTCATCTCACTTACTCTGGGCATGCTGCTAGTAGAGGCTATTCCTTGGAGAGGGATATTATGCTGGGAATGGTGAAGGGTCAATGAAAGAAAGGAAGACCCTCAACCAGACTGCAGCAATGGGTGTGGGTGTGTCAGAGAAGATAGGGATAGTACAGAATAGGACAGGGTTCATATCTGTTGTTTATAGGATCACTATGACTCATACTGGACTTGATGGCACCCAACAACAAAAAACAATTAGCTAAGCTTATCCTAACAGCAACTTGTGTGAGCGATGTTGCTATTGTACTCATTTTGCAGATGTGAAATTGGAAGTGTAGTAATATTATAAATATAACTTGTTCAAAGAAAGAGGATTTCAGGACTATAGACCTTGAGCTCTTTGTCCCTTACAAAGTGCGAGGGACCAAGCTAAGACCTTTCCATGAATTTTTGCACATAGACACAACACTTGGAAGTTAATTTTAAACTATTTCTTCAAAATCTAATCTTCTAATATGACTTGTTGCCTATTGGTCTAGTTGTGAGTACCCCCCCCCTTTTCTTGCTGTTGTTGTTAAGTACCATCAAGTTAGAACTAACTCACAAGTGACCTTCAGAGGTAGAAAATCATGCAGTAAAATATTATTAATATCACATTTAAAAAGTGTCTAGAACAGTACATAGACAGAAAACTGCCAGAAGTTCAATCTGGATTTAGTAGAGGCCATGGCACCAGGGATATGTCATTGCTGACATCAGATGGATCCTGATTGAAAGCAAAGAGTAACAGAAGAATGTCTATTTGTGCTTTATTACCTATGCAAAGGTATTTGACTGTGTAAATCATAACAAAATACAGCTAACATGGAAAAGAATGGTAGTCCCAGAACACTTAATTGTGTTCACATGAAACCTTCAAGGGAACACTTTATGATCTGAAATTAAGAACAGGGTGTGTGTCAGGACTCAATCTGTATGCTGATCAAATTAGTCAAGAAGCTGGACTCTATGAATAAGAATGTGGCATCAGGTTTGGAGGAAAATTCATCAATAACCTACATTGTGCAAATAATACAACCTTGCTTGTTTAAAGTGAAGAAGACTTGAAGGGCTTTGTGCAGAAAATCAAACTGTTCTTCAATGTGGGTTGCATCTCAACAAGAAAACAAATTCCTCACCACTGGACTGATAGGCAACATCATAATAGATGGAGAAAAGATTGAAACTGCCAATGACTTCTTACTTGGATCCACAATCAATATACTTGATACTAGTAGTCAGGAGATCAGGAGATGCATTTTATATCTGTAGTCAGGGACCTCTCCAAATTACTTAGGAGCAATGATGTTATGTTAGTTTGAGGACCAAGGTGCACTTGATTCAGACCATGGCCTTTTCAATCATTTTTTACACTGCCGAGAAATGGATAATGAATAAGGATGACAGAAGAAGAACTGATATCTTTGAGCTATGGTGTTGGAGAAGAGTATTGACTATCCCTTAGACTGCCAAAAGAATGAAACAGATATGTCTTGGTGAAGGTGCAGCCAGAGTGCTCCTTGGTGGCAATGGTGGTGAAATTTCATCTCACATACTTTGGGCATGTTGCTAGGAAAGACTATTGCTTGGAGAAGGACATTATGCTCAGAAAGAGGGTGGGGGTTGACAAAATAGAGATCTTCAACTCGGTGGACTGGCATGATGACAACAACAATAGGCTTATGCCAGCGATTGTTAGGATAGCACAAGATAGAGCAAGATTTAGATCTATTGTTCACAGGATCACTATGAGTCCTGTTTGAATCAATGATACCTGCTAACGACAATTTGCATGGTAGGAGATTGTCCATCTTTCTCCTATGCAACTGGTGCATTGGAACCATGTTCCTTTGGGCTGGCATCACAGCTCCTTTCCACTAAGCCACCAGAACTCTACCTCTCATACTTTAGAAATGTTGTTGTTGTGTGCTGTAAAGTCAGAATCAACTCAGAGCTGACCTTCCAGTGGGCTTTCAGAGGTAGTAAATTACACAGGAGGAGACTGCCTACCTTTCTGCCATGGAGGAGCCAGAAGATTCAAACTGCATGCCTTAGAGATTGCAGAATAGTTTGGACATAGTTAGGAGGGTCTATTCCTCTGAAAAGGACATCATGCTTGGAAAGACAGAGAGTCAGAAAAAGAAAGGAAGACCCCCAAAGAGATGTACTGACACAGTGACTATAGCAAGCGGCACAAGTGTGTCAGAGACAATGATGACACAGTATAGGACAGGTTTCAGGTCTGTTGTTCATAGAGTTGCTATGAATTGTATGCAATTTGACAGCACCTAACTATAATAACAATAAAAACAACCTGAGTTGAGCTCTGGTGACCTAGGGGTAAGGAGTTTCACAGCCAATCCAAAGGTATGCATTTATCAGCTACTTCATAGGGGAAAGATATGCAATCTCCTCCCATGCAGTTTGCACCCTCTGAAAATCCATTAGAGGGTCCTCTATGAGTTGGTTCTGACTGTATGGCATACATCAATGACAATAACATTTGTTCCACTGTTGCAGATATTAGATTAGGGTTAAAACTAGCTCAGTGGAATTCTCCAGGTATCAGTCCTAGATTACATGGGCCTCTGAGTCTTCCATGTGGTCTTTCCTCTCTGGTCTCAAATAAATAGGGAGTGGCATCCACTTCTTAAACAACATACCTCTAGAAACTATGAACTTTGATAACTGTCAATAGTTGTAGAGGGGCTTGAGGCCTTTTGTTCATAGGGTTGCTATGAGTCGTGCTTGACTCAAAGGCAATCAACAACAAAACAAAGGGTATAAAGGGTATCAGAGAGGATGATGTGGTCCCTAGAGAGTTACACTGCTAACCCAAAGATGGGGCCTGTCTGCTGGCTTGAATCCACCCGTGACTCTACAGAAGGAAAATAAGCTATTTCCTCCTCTGCAACTTACAGATTCCCGGAAACTCACTGAAGGATAAGCTATGAGTCAAGAACTTGACAGTAGTGAGTGAGTATAAAGTCCTTCCACCCCACCTTACTTTCTTCTCCTACTTCCTTTCTCTTCCCTCTACTGGAACTGGAGCCTGTAGTTTGCTAGGTGCTGGGCAGGGCTCCACTAAGAGATCAGTCAGAACTTCCAGGCCCTCGGAAACCTCATGATCTACTGAAGGAAACAGACTCCCTGACAAATTCAGCAGAAAACAATCTTCGGAAAGAAGGTAGACTTTATTTCCCACACACACACACACTATGGGACGTACAGAAGCAGCAAAAGATACACAGACCTAAAAAATCTCCAATACTTTAGTCATGTTGTTGTTGTTGTTATGTGCCGTCGAGTCGTTTCCGACTCATAGCGACCCTATGCACACCAGCTCTAAATCCTGCTCTATCCTGCGCCAACCGCACTGCCTCTGACACACCCATCCTGATTACCCCTGTCACCGAATCAATCCATCTCATAGAGGGTCTTCCCCTCCTGCGCTGTCCCTCCACCCTCCCAAGCATGATGTCCCTCTCCAAGGACCCGTCCCTCCTGG
>NW_006399755.1:2522379-2533050 GCF_000299155.1 Elephantulus edwardii
GATGTTAGATGGTTCTTGACTTTAGTCATAGACTAAATTATTTGTGTGGGCTTTTCTTCGCTGTCTTTCTACTCTTTCAGCTAGCACTGAGAGCCACTTGTAACTGCAGATTTGCAGAGCTACTAATGGCCTCATCAAAGTGTTAGCCTCCTCACAAACTTCTTCCCTTTATCTGGGAAGAACCATATTTCTCCATCACAATGGCTGTTTTTACTACAGGGAGATCCAGAGAACAATGATACGGAAATTTCCAGCAACATCCTTTAGCTTCCCAGGCAGAATTTCATCAGGAGTTCTGCCAGATTGACCTGACATAGCAAATATGCCCATCATGTCCTAACTGGTGAGTGTGAGGATAATGCCTATTGAAATTGGAGGACATATCACTGAGCTCAGCACCTTGCTCTTCTGCTGGCTTACTATGTTACCTTGGGCAAGTCCTATTCTGTCGTAAGGCTAAGTTTCCCCAACTACAAATAGAGAGGGGACTTGACCAAAGGTTTCTGAAGAACCTTTTATAACTTGGATTTTTTCACTTCACTTCTGTCCTCCAGTAGAGAGGAGCCTTTAAAGCTAGTGTCCATAGAAGTTTTGCCTGGGCACCATTCTCTGTGCTCCAAAAAGAGCTGTCATTGATGCTCACGCTCTCATCCAGGGAAGTTACTTCCTGGCATTGAACCAACAGATATGTCCCGTTTTCATTTGCCACAACAATATGGGTATTTTTCTTTGTTATTAAGCTTTTTATAATTACCATTTTAATAGTTATATGACATATTATTTCACTGTATGAATGGCTCATAATTCATTTAGCCATTTCCCCACAGTGGCACATTTATGAGCTTTTTAAATACTTTACTATTTTTAAAATTCACTATTGAATACTCATATCCCTAAAGTTGTTTTTACATTTCAGAATTTTTCCATAGAACAGTTTCCCAGCAGTCAAATTACATGGTAAGAAGATTTACTGACTATACAACACTTTTCTAATATGAAAAAAAAAACCCAGCTCCCTCATTATGAAAACTAGAAAGAAGTAGCATCATTGTCTTATCACCTAAAGATAACTACTTTTAAGACCTTTGTTGTATATTTTGCCATCTTTCTGAGCTTATCAGTCACTGGCATTTGATGAATGCTTTCATTTCATTTTATCATTATATTTATCCTATACAAGACCTATATTCTCTTTACAGATTTGAATGAATACAAAAGCTTGGTAAAATTAAACAACTCCTTCTATGTCTACAGAACAACTATTTGATAGCTATAATTTCAAACTCAAGACCGGCCCAATTCTCATAGTCCAAAATCTTAACAATTACTTTCCATATTCCACTCTTCTCTAACTATACTAAATCATCTTCAAGAAAGAAAATATGTGATTCTGAATTTAGTGTCTTGAACTATAGACTTTTACATACAGTAAATATTCTTGTCTGCACTATTAGCAAATCTTTTTGTAAGGCTCAATCTTTTTTATTTCTTATGAAAGTATATACAATGTATGACTTGTTTCAATTAACAGATGCAGCCTTGGATGCACTCACTAGTCTATGCCATAAAATTTGGACGACAGCTGTCTGGCCAATGGATTAGATTTGTTCCCATTCCCAGGAAAGGTGAACCAACAGAATGTGGACACTATCAAACAATATAATTAATATCACATAAGCAAGCAAAATATTGCTGAAGATCATTCAAAACCAAATAGAATAGCACATAGGTAGGGAACTGCCAGAAGCTCAAGTAGGATTTAGAAGAGGCCATGGCACCAGGGATATCATTGATAATGTCATTTGGAGCCTGACAGAAAGTAAAGAATACCAGAAGAATGTCTACTTGTGCTTTGTTGACTATGCAAAGGTGTTTGTGTGGATCATAACAAGTTGTGGCTGACATGGAGAAGAATGGGAGCTCCAGAACACTTGCTTGTGCTCATGTGGAACCTAAATCTGGACCAGGAGGCTGTTATGCAAACAGAGGAGGGGAACATTGCATGCTTCAAAATTGAGAAGCGAGTGCAACAGGGTTGTATTCTATCTCCTTACCTATTTAACTTGTATGCTGAGTAAATTATTCAAGAAGCTGGACTCTATGAAGAGGAGTGTGGCATCAGGATTGGAGGAAGACTTGTCAATAACCTGTGTTATGCAGATGACACAACTTTGCTTGCTGAAAATGAGGAAAACTTGAAGCACTCATTGCAGAAGATCAAGGAATGGAGCCTTCAGTATGGATTGCATCTCAATGTTAAGAAAACAAACATTCATACTACTGGATGATGGATGCAGAAGAGATTAAAACTATCAACAGCTTCCACAATTGATAATAGTTTATCCACAATTAACACCCTTAGTACTAGCAGTTAGAAAATAAGGAGACACATTGCACTGGGAAAATCTGCAGCTAGGGTCCTTTCCAAATTATTGAGAAGTAATGATGTCAATTTGAAGACTAAGGTGCATCTGATTCAGGCCATAGTCTTTCTGATTACTTGCTATGTTTCTGAGAGCTGGACGATGAATAAGGATGACAGAAGAATAATTGATGCCTTTGAACTCTGGTGTTGGAGAAGAGCACCAAATATCCCATGGATGGCCAAAAGAACAAACAGGTATGTCTCAGAGAGGGTACAGCTGGAGTGTTCTTTTGAGGCAAGACTGTTGAGACTTTACCCCACATACTTTGAGCATGTTGCTAGGAGGGGTTATTCCTTGGAGAGGGATATGATGCTGGGAAGGGTGAAGGAGAGAAAGACCCTCGGCCAGGTGGATTGACAGTAACTGCTGCAACAGGCTCTTGTATGTCAGGAAGCGTGAGGATGGCACAGGATAGAACAGCGTTCAGATCTTTTGTTCATACAGTTGCTGTGAGTCATACTCAATGAAACCTAACAACAACAACAATAACAACAACATACGATTCATCATTGTTCACATGTAAAATTCAACGAGACCAATTACAGTAAGATTCCAGGGTAAACATTAAAGAAATATTGGTTGAATGAACATTTCATTCTTTACAAAATATTTTCACAGCTTTTATGATTTAGTCTCCAGAACCACCCAGTCATGCAGGGAGACTTTCCATTTCTGAAGTGGGAGTATTGAGACCCAAAAAAAAGGCCACCTACTAATACACCCCAGAACATTCTATTCTTTCAAAGTCACACTCCAGCACATTCTATTCTTTCAAGGCCACTTTCTAGTACATTCTATGATGCAGCCTGAATGTGAGCTTCCTCTCCCTAAGCCCTATGGTCTTCCTACTGGATTACCTTGCTTTCAGTAACCCTTATTTGTTTTTTCATTAAAATGGGGAGACTCAAAACTGAAGTGTTCCAAGTGGTATATCCTAAAAGATAACTCCTTGATCCATTCAGCCTATTGATAAAAAATGCACTATGAGTGATGATTGAAAGGCAAATTGAAAATGTTTGGAGAATCCTAGGAGTACTTAGACACAAAGTATTTGTGAAATTCTTAAGTTGGAAATATTTGCCATGGGTACTCTTTGAGCTAACTTTTAAGGAATGTTTCTATTCTAAATCAGTCTATCTGTAGGTGGTTACTTATGTGAACAAGACCATCTTAATAAAGATGTGAGAGCCTTGGATAATGGTCAAGACGTCACTGTAGAGAATGAAAACATATAGAGAAAATATGTACAATATTTTGAACAATAGATCACTTCTATCTCATGAGTTGAAAGCATTCTTAGTATCTGCTCTTTCTTCTTCTACACTGTGAATGTCATGAAAGTAAAGACTGTGTTGCTTTGCCTAATCTCACCTCAATATTGTCTGTTATAGACCCAGGTACAGAGAATATTCAACACACCTGTTAAATGAGCGAGTGAGTGAATAGATGTACAAATGCAAGAACAGATAATCTACAGGTTCTAAGATGTAAACAAAGTAGAATTACTTACAGACCTATTTTGAAAAGCAACTGTTCTATATTAGACACTTTCACAATAGGCAGAATCCAAGAGAATTTGACCATGATACAGCTGCTTAGAACTATTTAGGATATGGACTTAGGATTCAAATCTAGGTCTTGCTCATGCCAGGATAGTGCACTGTGACCCTTTGAAGTCTTCTCAAACTATGTATGTGGCTGTGTGTATAAAAGAGACAGTAAGCCATTGATGTGTTTGCTTGCTATTTTCATCTCTCTTCAGCTGTTCAGTAGCAGAGATTCAGTGTTTCCAGAGACCATTATTAAAATGGCAAACAAAGAACTCTATCTCATGAAGGGTGTCATGCTTCATCCTTGTTACAATAATGGAGCTAAACTAAGAATAATGATTTAAATTCCCCCCTTCATGATTTTCTTTTCATCACTTCTAAGACAGGAAAAGGCAGGTTGGTGACTGCAGATCAATGTTGCCCTCAACATAGTGGGGATGTGTTCTCCCGGAAGGGTGACACTGACAAGCAGAGATGTATGGGGCATGAATGCAATTGCCCCCCAAACACAGCAGGTTTTCCGCATTACCAATGAGTTGTATTGGATTAAGTATATTTGCACCAAAAGCAAAATAAATATTGCTTTATTTAATGCCAGTAAAAGGTTGGGATTCAATTGCCCTTGGCCTGAGGCACCTTCCAGCTCTATTGATTGGCTAGTGTCAGCATGCCAGACAACCTGTCATCAATCACAAAATGCTTAGAAGGTGGAGTGGGTTCTACTGTAGTACAGATAGAGGATAAAAAGCGAGATCTTTCGTCCCAAGTACAGGGAAGATCATTAATATACCAGTCCCTAACACCACCATCAGGCTATTTGCAGCACTTCCCTCCTGACTTTTCTTAGATTATCAAAGACTTGTCCTTCTTTCATTTAGAAGGGTTGTGGAGTCAGGAAGAAATATGATCAAGAGTAAATACTTCTGAGTCAGAATTGACTAGGGTTTGAGTCTCAGATCTGTCATTTCTATAAGTGTGGGGAAATTCTTCTTTTAGTCAAAGGCCTGAAAGCAGGGATTGATATAATTTTATTTGCCATCTGTTGAGTTTTCAATGTCTACTACTCTGTAGTGGCGAAACTCTTAAAACTATAGAAATAGAGGCTCAGAGAAGTTAAGTAATTTGCTCCTATTCCAGCAAGAATAAATGCCAGGGGCAGATGTTGAGCTTAGTCTATACAGCTCTAAAGCCAAGGTTCTTAACAACCATTACTTTACTCTTAATGGTCTGTGTCTCAGGTCAGAGACTGCTAGGGACTAGTGAGAGAGGGTGAATGCAACACTTATGCTTTTCTTTTAACAATTATTTTATTGTCATTTGAAATTTCATAAAGAAATTGATTTTTCATTCATTCTTTCATTCTTGTACATTCTACCTTCTTACAATTCAATCCATAATGGATGTCCTGCTCAGCTTGTTAATTGTAAGATACATAATTTCTGATCATCCATTCATTTCAGATTCACCTTCCCTTCATCTACTCTGACACAGTGCTCAGTCTCAAATGGGAGATAAGCACGGAAGGCACTTTTATGCAAATTGACAAAAGGGAAACCCTCAAAGTTTATAAATTACAGATAAATGCTCCCTGTAGGTGGGTAAAATATGAAAGACTTCCACAAGAATTTGTGTTGTGTATTGAATTACAGCCATCTTGACCAAGATCCTTTCTACAGTGCAAAAATCTCATACCCATATAATGACAAAAAGCTTTAAAGTGAGTGAGCGAGGATTTTTACAAGATAGTGCTCCCATTAGGAATCATTAATCTCCATTTGAAATCACACATTAAAATCCACACTCAGAATCATCAACCAAAGCTCCTTTTTCAGCTTCACAACAGGAGCAAGGGTCTTACTATCTTCCAGAACTTGCCCACAGTTTCAAGGTAGCCAGGATTAGTATTCTGGTTTCCTAATAACAAAGTTTAGCAAGATCTTAACCCTTTAATGGTGACCTGTTTTTAAATATAGAAAGAATTTATTAGATGGCATTACAAATGGTCACAAATCAATTTTAGGCCCTTCTTAAGTACAGATTATGGGGATTTTCTGCCAAAGAACAGTATATAGAGCAGGCAACAAGATAAAGATCTAAAGTGCTAAAGTGTAGTTTCAAAAACAATACACAAAGGCTAGACAATTTTTAAGAAGTATTGAATAACTATCTCAGCTGTATCCTGTTACATGTACCCACAATTCCACACGATTCCAGCAGTAAGCAGTCCCTTTTCAGCATCCAAAGGCTTACAATTTCAGATTACAACTGTGAAGGGATAATTTCCAACTCTAAATCACCCAGAGCACTTTTTCCTAGAACTACTTCTTGGAAGACCAGGAGAATGAAGCTATGCCATCTTGCCTTCTACTGTCTCTCATCCTAAGGAGGAGATCCTTCTCCAGGATTAGGTCTCCCTCTTTTATGCTTCCCCTTCTGCAGCAACAAATACCAGATCTCAGGGTGGGATGTAGGAATCAGTGTAGGAGCTTTCAGCATTGCTACTTCAAATAATTTTTAGAACCACTCACCAATCGGAAGGACTATTTCATTAAGCACAATCCCCAGAATTCCAAGATGTGGAAAGTGAGGAATTCTAAGTGTGGGAGAAGATGAAGAGGATTTTCAAGGTCACAACAGCTAGATAAAAGCAGAGTTGAAAATAAAGGAAATAGAATCCAGAAGCATAGGATTCTCATTCTCAGAGAACACTGACAAAAAGTAAAAAAGAACTATTTGGAAAAGCCTAGTGTGTGTGCATTTTCAAAAAAAGGCATACTGACCCTTAGTACAAGGAATTAGCTACTTCAGTATCTTAAATACAAAAAAGGCATAGGAAATATCGAGGTTTTCACAAGATCTGGAAGCTAACAAGACTGTCACCACCTGTTAAAAGGCTGCAAAAAGGGCTTACATGAAGGATTCTGAGTGTGAACTTTGAGTCCATGGTCTGAAAACAATTTTGGCTTGACCACATAGTATGACTTAATATAATTCTGCTTCAGTTTTGATCTACAGAGTGGGGGCTATGCCCTCAGAGGCTATACCCTGGTGGCTTAGTGGTAAGGAGTTGCACTGCCAACCTAAAGACGGTTGTTATGTCCTGTCGAGTCGAGTATGACTCATAGCGACCCTATGAACAACAGATCTGAACTCTACCCTATCCTGTCCCATCTTCACACTTCCTTACACATTAGTCTATTGTGGCAGTCACCATGTCAATCCACATGGTCGAGGGTATTCTTCTCCTTCTAAGTATCACACTCTATTCCAAGTAATAGCCCCTGCTAGCAACATGCCCGAAGTGTGTGAGGCAAAGCCTCATAATCCTTTCCTCCGGAGAGCACTCTGGAGGCACTCTCTCTGAGATATATTTGTTTGTTCTTTTGGCAGTCCATGGGTTGTTCAGTGATCTTCTCCAATACCACAGCTCAAAGGTATCAATTCTTCTGTCATCTCTATTCGGTGTCAAGCTCTCAGATGACTAGCAAGTGATTGGAAAGACTATGAACAGAATCAGACACACCTTAGTCCTAAAACTTCTCAATAATTTGAAGACCTTTACTACAGATTTTCCCAGTGCAATGTGTCTCCTTCTTTCCTGACTTCTGTCATCAATTGTGGATCCAAGCAAAATGAAGTTGCTAACAGTTTCAATCTCTTCACCATCCATTACAATGTTGTCTGTTGGTCCAGTATTCAATGTCTTCTTGACATTGAGATGCAATCCATCCCAAAGGCTGCATTCCTTGTTCTTCTGCAACAAGTGCTTTAAGTCCTGCTCACTTTGAGAAAGTAAGCTTCTATTATCTGCATTGTTGTTGTTATGTGTCACTGAGTCACTTGCAACTCATAGCGACCCTATGTACAAGAGCCCTAAATACTGTTCTATCCTGTGCCAAACTTGCTGTCTCAAACATGCTCATTCCCACCACTCCACTCACAGATTCGATCCATCTCATCAAGGGTCTTCCACTCCTTTGCCGCCTCTCCACTCTCCTAAACATGATGTCCCTCTCCAAGGATCAGTCCCTCCTTGCAACATGCCCAAAGTATGTCAGACAAAGCTTCAGAATCCTTGATTCCAAGGAGCATTCTGGCTTCACCCTCTCCAGGACAAACCTGTTTGTCCTCCTAGCAGTCCATGGTATATTCAACACTCTTCTCCAGCCCCAAAGCTCAAAGGCATCAATTCTCCTTCTATCATCCTTATTCAATGTCCAAGTCTCCGATGCTTAGCATGTAATTACAAAGACTATAGCCTGGATCAGGCACACCTTAGTCTTTAGCCTGATGTTGTTGCTCTCCTGTACTCTTGAGAGATCCCTCATAGCTGACTTTCCCAATGCAGTTTTTCTCTTGATTTCCTGGCTGCTGCTACCAAGAGTGTTGACTGTGGAACCAAGTAAACTAAAACTGTCAACTATCTCAATCTCTTCACCATCCATACTGATGCTGCCAATTAGCCCAGTGGTGAGAATCTTTGTTTTCTTGATATTGAGCTTCAATCCATATTGAAGACTGCAGTCCTTGACTTTCTGCAGTAAGTGTTTCATGTCCTCCTCAGTTTCAGCAAGCAGGGTTGTAGGTGGCAATACTTAAAGATAGTTTGGGTAGAATGTTGAATGATCCAGGAAGTATCAAAAGAATATGGAAGGAGTACACAGAATACCTGTATCAGAAGGAATTGGCTGACACAGAGGAATTTAATGCAATAACATATGAGCAAGAGCCTATGGTGATGAAGAAGGAAGTTCAAGTTGCTATGAAGGAATTGGCAAAAAACAAGGCTCTAGGAGTTGACAGCATGCCTATTGATTTATTTCAATAAACAGACGCTGCCCTGGATGTGCTCACTAAGTTGTGCCAGGAAATCTGGAGGACAGTCAGCTGGCTCACTGACTGGAAGAGATCAATATTTGTTCCCATTTCAAAGAAAGGTGATCCAACAGAGTGTGGAAATTATCGAACAATATCATTGATATCACATGCAAGCAAGATTCTGCTGAAAATTATCCAAAAACGTTTGGAACAATATGTCAACAGAGAACTGCCAGATGTGCAGGCTGGATTTAGAGGAGGTCGCAGTACTAGGGGTTAGATGCATGGTGGCCTAAAGCAGAGAATACCAGAAAAATGTCTATCTGTGCTTCATTGACTATGCAAAGGCTTTTGGCTGTGTGGATCACAATAAGCTGTGGCTGACTCTGAGAAGAATGTGAACCCCAGAACATTTGATTGTGCTAATGAGAAACCTATACTTGGACCAAGAGACAGTCGTCAGAACAGAGCAGGGAGACACTGGATGGTTCAAAATCAAGAAAGGGGTCCATTAGGGATGTATTTTCTCTCCATACCTTTTCAATCTGTATGCAGAACAGATCATCCAAGACGCTGGGCTGTATGAGGAGGAATGTGGCATCAAGATTGGTGGAAGAATCATCAACAACCTGCATTACGCACAACCTTTATCTGCATAACACAGGTTATTGATGAATACCCCCCTCTGATCCTATTGCCACATTCCTCTTCATAGAGTCCAGCATCTCAAATAATTTTTTCAGCATACTGACTAAATATGTATATAGAGAGAATACAACCTTGACACATTTCATAATTTTGAACCATGCAGTGTTACTCTGCTCTGTTTGCACAACAGCCTCCTGGTCCAGGTATAGGTTTTGCATGAGCATAATTAATTGCTCTGGGATTCCCATTCTTCTCAATATCATCCACAATTTATTATTCCAATAGTCAAATGTCTTTGCAGAGCCAATGAAGAACAAATATACATTCTTCTGGTATCCTTTACATTCAGCCAGGATCCATCTGACTCTAGCAATAATATCCCTGGTACCATGGCCTCTCCCAAATACTGCTTGAACTTCTGGCAGTTTCCCATCTATGTACTGTTCTAGATGTTGCATGAACTTCAGCAATATTTTGCTTGCATGTGATATTAGTAATATTCGTCAATATTCTTCACATTTAGATGGATCACTTTTCTTGGGAATAGAAACAAACATTGACCGCTTCCAATCGTTTGGCAAGACAGCTGTCCTCTAAATTTCCTGACTTAGACTGGTGAGTGCATCCAAGGTTGCATCTGTTTTGAAACAAGTTAATTGATATCCCATCGATTCCTGGGATTTTATTTTTTGCCAGTGCCTTCAATGCAGCTTCCACTTCCTCCTTCATTACCATTGGCTCCTGCTTATATGGTACTTTTTAAAATTTTTGTGTCAAGCAGTTCTTTCTGGTATAATGATGCTGTGTATTCCCTCCATCTTCTTTTGATGCTCTCTGGTTCATTCAGTAAATTGCTTATACCATTTTTCAGTATTGTGACTCAAGGTTTAAATTTGCTTTTCAGTTCTTTCAGGTTGAGAAATGCAGAGCGAGTTCTTCCCTTTTTATTCTACAATTACCAGCTGTCTGCACATTCCAATGCTTTTATTTGTCCTCTCATGTGGCCTTTGAAATCTTTCATTCAGCCCTTTTCCCTTTGTTTTCCCTTTGTTTTGGCTTCTTGGTGCTCCACTGCAATTTTTAGAATCTTTTCTGACATCTATTTTATTCTTTTATATCTCCTCTTTTTTTTGCAATAACCTTCATGAATGATATCCTTGATTATCATCCCACAACTCATCCGATTTTAGATTAATCATATTCAATGCCTCAAATCTATTCTTAAGATG
>NW_006399755.1:2533167-2555656 GCF_000299155.1 Elephantulus edwardii
ATATCTTGATTCTTATGAACTTATTTTCATTTTCTTTGGCCTCAATCTGAACCTACATATAAGTAACTGATGGTCTGATTAGCAGTTAATCCCTGGACTAGTTCTGACTGCCAGTACTGAGCTTTTTCAATTATTTCTTCCACAGATGTCATTACTCTGATTCCTATGCAGCCCATCAGGTGAGATCCATGTGTAAAGTCATCATCTGTGCATATAAAAAAATTTCAATGACTAAATCATTAAAAATACAAAATTAAATCCTTCTATTTCAAGCCTCATTTCTATCACCAAGCCCATATTTTCCAACTGCTACTTCTTCAATACGGATTGAAGTTCAACATCAAGAAAACAAATATTATCACCGCTGGCCCAATTGGCAGCACAATGATAGATGCAGAAGAGATTGAGATTGTTGACAGTTATAGCTCGTTCAGCTCCACAATTAACACTCTCAGCACTAGTAGTCAAAAGATGAATTCCCTGGGAAAATCTGCTATCAGGGACCCCTTCAGAGTACTGAGAAGCAATGATGTCAGTCTAGAACTAAGGTGCGCCTAATCCAGGTCATGGTCTTCACAGTTACTTGCTATGCATCAGACAGTTGGTCAATGACTAAGGATGATAGAAAAATCTATTCATTTGAGTTGTGGTGTTGGAGAAAAGTTTTTAACATAATGCTAAGAAAACAAATAGGTCTGTCATGGAGAGGGTGAAACCAAGTTTCTCCTTGGAGGCTAGAATTTTGAAGCTCTGTCTAACACACTTTGGGCCAGTGGACAGGAAGGACTGTTTTTTGGGGACAGTACATCATGCTTGGAAGGATGGAGAGACAGCACAGGAAATGAAGACCCTAGATGAGAGGAATTTATACAGTTACTGGGGTAATGGAGTACAGGTGTGTCAGAGTCAGTGAACAGGGTCAGGATAAGACATGCTTCAGAGCTGTTGTACATAGGGTTGCTATGAGTTGCAGGCAACTCAAGGGCACAAAATAACATTTCTTCTTCACTGTTTCCAACTTTTACATTCCAGTCACCAATTATTATTAATGTATCTTGATTGCATGTTTGGTTAATTTTAGACTGAAAGATTTGATAAAAATTCTCAATTTCTTCCTCTTTGGCTCTATATGTAGGAATGTATCTTTGAACTATAATCATATTAACTGGTCTTCCTTGTATGCACATGGATAATATCCCAACACTCACAGCATTATGATTCAGTATAGAACCTGAAATTGACTTTTTGAATGCAAAACCATTCTTCTTCTAGTTTTCATTTCCAGTATAGTATACCATTGTTGTACTGTAATGTGCCATTGAGTCACCTGCGACTAATAGAGACCCTTTTGTACAACAGCCCTAAACTCTGCTCTATCCTGTGCCAATCTCATTGTATCTGACACACCTACTCCCATTACCCCAGTCACTGAATCAATCCATCTCATTAAAGGTCTTCCTCTCCTACGCTGTCCCTCCACCCTCCCAGGCATCACAACCTTCTCCAAGGACTGGTCCTGTCTTGCAACATGTCCAGAGTATGTCAGATGAAGCTTCAGAATCCTGGCCTCCAAGGAACAACCTGGTCTCCCCATCTCTAGGATGAACTTGTTTGTTCTCCTAGCAGTCCATGGTTTATCCAATACTATTCTCCAGCACCACACCTCAAAGGCATCAATTTTCCTTCTTCTAGTCATTGTCCAACTTTTTATGCATAGCAAGTAATTGCAAAGACCATGGCCTGGATCAGGAGCACCTGTCTACTGACTGACATTGTTGCGCTTCAGTATTTTGGAGAGATACTTGAGAGCAGACATTGCCAATGCAATTTGTCTTTTAATTTCCTGGTTGCTGGTACCAAGAGTATTCACTGTAGAGCCAAGAAACTAAAGCTGTTAACAATCCGAATCTCTTCACCATCTATCATGATGCTGCCAATCAGCCCAGTAGTGAGAGTATTTGTTTTCTTGATGTTGAGCTTCAATCTATATTCAAGGTTGCAGTCCTTGACCTTCTGCAGCAAGTGCTTCAGGTCCTCCTCAGTTTCAGCAAGCAGGGTTGTGTTATCTAATCTGCTAATGCAGATTGTTGATGAGTCTACTGCCAATCCAGATGCCACACTTCTTCTCATATAGCCCAGTGTCCCAGATAACCTGTTCTGCATATAGATTGAAAAGGTAGGGAGGTAGGACGCATCCCTGGCATGTACCCTTCCCAATTTTGAACCATTCAGTGTTTCCTTGCTCTGTTCTGACAATTGCCTCCTTTTCCAAGTATAGGTTTTTTCATTAGCACAATCAAATGTCCTGAGATTCCCTTTCTTCTCAGAGTCAGCCACAGTTTGTCATGATCCACACAGTCAAATGCCTTTGCATAATCAATGAAACATAGATAGATATCCCTCTGGTAATTCCTGCTTTCAGCCAAGATCCATCTAACATTATCTATAGTATCTCTATTTCCATAGCCTCTTCTAAACCCAGCCTGAACTTCAGGAAGTTCTCTGTTGATGTGCTGTTCCAGTCATTTTTGGATAATCTTCAGCAGAATCCTGCTTGCATGTGATATCAATTATATTGTTTGATAATTTACACACTCTGTAAGATCATCTTTATTTGGAATGGGGACAAATACAGATCTCTTCTAGTCAGTTGGCCAGGTGGTTGTCCTCCAGGTTTCTTGGCACAACTTGGTGAGCACATTCAGGGCAGTGTCTGTTTGTTGAAATGTGTCAATCAGTATGCTATTAATATCTGGGGCCTTGTTTTTTGCCACTTCTTTCAGAGCAGCTTTAACTTCTTCCTTCATCACCATAGGCTCTTGCTCATATGCTGTTTCATGAAATTCTTCTGTGTCCTAAAATTCCTCTTGGTACTATGACTTTATACTTTTTCCATCATCTTTTAATGCTTCCTGGATCATGTAATATTCTGCCCAAGACATCCTTAAGTATTGTAATTTGAGGTTTGAATTTGTTCTTTAGTTCCTTGAGCTTAAGAAATTCTGAGTGAGTTCAGCATCTTTTATTTTCTGACTCCAGCTCCTTGTACATTTCATTGTAATACTTTGTCTTCCTGCACTGCACTTTGGAATCTTCTGTTCAACTCCTTAATATATTTCTTCCCTTTTCTTTGGCTTCTTGGTGCTCTAGTGAACCTTCAGAGGTTTTTTCTTATATCCTTTTCTTCTTCCCCTGTCTTTGTAATGACTTTGTGCATTCTTCCTGGATGATACTCTTCATATCTCCCTACAGCTCATCTGGTCTTTGCTCATAGTGTTTAAGTCCTCAGAACTGTTCCTGAGATGGCTTTGAAATTGAGGTGGAATAGACTCAAGGTCAAATTTTGGTTCTTATGGATTTGATTCCATTTTCCTTTGCTTCAGTGTAAACTTGCATATGAAGAGGCACTAAGCTACAAGAAGTCAGTCCTGGAGCAGAAGTTCAAGGCAAAGGACCTTTCTTCAGAACCATCTGAGATTGGAAACCTTCCCTGATACTGTGCTGTTGTGAAGTTCTGCTGAGTTGTAGATGACCCTTAGTGACCCTATGATTCAAAGACCTGAACACTTTCATCATTTCTCCCAGTTTGGTTTCCGGAGGCAAGCTATTTCAGAAGTGGATGTCACCTGCTTCCCTGATACTAGTACCTGTTATTTGGACTTACAGACTCCTACACTCAAAAGATATTACCCACAGCAGAAGAAACTGGCAGCAGCTGGAGGTGTCTGGAATCACAAAAGCCCAGAAAGCTTGAGATATAAGCCATCACACCAAGGGCTGTATAGGGGAAGATAGCTGTTGAATGGAGTATATGGAAGTAGAAGGGAATGTTGGTGGAGCAAAGAAAGGGGTTAATACACACGTGTCAAATGCAGGGACAACACTGAATTTTTTGGTTATTTCTACAACTGGGAAATATCAACAGCACATAACGACAACAAGAGAATATTATTGTTGCTGTTCTTAGGTGCTGTCTAGTTGAGTATGACTCATAGTGACCTATGAATAACAGCTCTAAATCCTATCTTATCCTGTGCTGACCTCACAATCTTTGAGAATAATAGTGGGGACTTAAGAGAATGGTGAGAACTTAATTGTAGAGAGCATTAAATATTATTCTGAGATCAAAATAATAAGAGCAGCTAACATGCATGTAGTGCTTATCTTGAACTTGATAGGCACTTTCTTAAGCCTTTCTTAGATTATTACTATACTTACTTTTCAAAATAACCCTCTAAGTTGTTGCTGTTGTTATTATGTACTATTGAGTCAGAACTGAGTCATAGCTGACCCTCGTAGCTGAATTTTCAGATGCAGTAAATCTCACAGGAGAAGATTAACCATCCTTTTCCCAGAGAATAGCTGGTGGATTCCAACCATCTACCTTTGTGTCAATTTCCAGAATACAATTGATTCTGTAACCTGTCATTCTGGGAGGTAAGTCGTTTTTATTTAATTAACAATCAGGTGTAAGCCGTTTTGTCATTTTGATTTAATTAACAATCAGTTCTGGGCTAGAGGCCTCTCATTTACACCAGTCAGATCCCAGTGGGGTGGACTTTGGATTTAAAGTCATTTAGATCCTGCCTGGTGTGAGGACTGATGGCTGTTAGAGTTAAAAACTTAATTGATAATTTGTTGTATTTGGCGAGAACATTGTTCTAAGTGATACAGCACTTGTATGTCAGTTTGCTATACTCAGATGCTTGTGGGTTGCTGTGATACTGAACTTTCAGATTAGGACAGACTAGGAAACAGGATTGGCTGTTCACTTCTTAAATAACAAGACTTTGAAAATCCTATGAATACTAGATGAGTGCAGATAATTAGAATAGTGTAGTGGAAGAGCTCAGATTGGGAGTCAAAGGAAAAATAATAACAAACATCATTTAATAAATGGAACATGGAATGCATGTAACTTTAATGTTGGAAAACTGAAAACTGTAAAAAAAAAAAGAGAGAGAGAGACATGACATACTAGGCATTAGTGTGATTAATTTGTCCAGATTTGGCCACTTTGAATTAGATAATCATATGGTATACTATCAGCACCTGGCCTACTTTTTATTTCTGATATTGAGCTCTCTAGCAATTCTTCTCACAAATGTAATCAATCTGATTTCTATGCATCCTATCAGGTAAAATCTATATGTATGGCCCGTGTTTATGTTTCTTATAAAACGTATTTGCAATGAATAAGTTGTTGATTGTGCAAAATTCTGTCATTCTATCTCCAGCTTCATTTCTGTCACCAAGTTCATATTTTCCAACTACTGATCCTTCTTCTCTTTTCCCCAACTTTTGCATTCCAGTCACCGATTATTATTAATGCATCTTGATTGCATGTTTGATGGATCTCTGATTGCAAAAGTTGATTGTTATTGTTGATTGCCTTTGAGTCAAGCATGACTCATTGCAACCCTATGAAGAAAAGGCCTAAAGCCCTTCTAAAACTATTGACATTTATCAAAGTTCGTAGAGTTTCCAGAGGCATTTTATTTAGGAAGTAGATGCCACTCCTGCTTCCAAACCTGTCATAGTATGTTATTGTTGTTATGTGCCATTGAGTCACCTGTGATGTATAGCAATCCTATGTACAACAGCTCTGAACCCTTCCCTATCCTGAGCAAAAATTGGTAGAAGTCTTCTATTTCCTCCTCTTTGGCTTTGGTTGTTGATTCATATATTTAAATGATGGTGTTATTCACTGGACTTCCTTGTATGCATATGGATATCATTCTGTCACTCACAACACTGTATTTCAAGACAGATCTAGAAATGACTTTTTAACTGTGAAAGCAACCATATTTTTCTCATCTTTTCATTTCCAGCATAGTAGATCATATAATCGTCTCACTCAAAATGTCCCAAGGCAAGCCATCTCATTTTGCCAATACCTAGTATGTCAGTATTTATGCGTTCTATTTCTTTCTTAACAATATCCAATTTTTCTGCATTCATGGTTCTTACATTCCATGTTTCAGTCATTAGTGTCTGCTTACATCTCTTCCTCCTCCTTTGTGTTTCTATACTTGAGAACTCAGCCTCAGTTGCCATATCTGCTAGTCTAAGTGTATTCTATTGTACATAGGGTTTTCGAAGGCCTGCTATTTCAAAGCCAATCCTTCTTGCTAGTCTGAATTTGAATGCTCTGATTTAGAACATTGTCTGATGGACAAGCATTTTACGGAAAAGAGCAGATATTTCAGTCTCCAGACTGATATTGTTGCTCTTCAGCACTTTGAAGAGGTCTCTGAAAGCAGACTTTCCCAATGCAATTCGTCTTTTTCTTTTCTGGCATTCTCTTAGTTCTTGCTGTTATGTGCCGTTGAGTTTCTTGTGACTCATAGAGACCCTATGTACAATAGCCCTAAACTCTGCTCTGTCCTGTGCCAATCTCACTGTCTCCGACACACCCACCCCGATTACCCCAGTCACTGATTGAATCCACCCCATAGAGGGTCTTCCCCTCCTGCACTGTCTCTCCACTCTCCCAAGCGTGATGCCCCTCTCCAAGGACTGGTCTCTCCTTGCAACATGTCCAGAGTATAAGACGAAGCCTCAGAATCCTTGCCTCTAAGGAGCAGCCCGGTTTAACCCTCTCCAGGATGAATCTGTTTGTTTTCTTAGCAGTCCATAGTACATTCAATACTCTTCTCCAGCACCAAAGCTCAGAGGCATCAGTTCTCCTTCTATCCTTACTAGTCACTGTCCAACTCTCTGATGCATAACAACTGACTGCAAAGACAATGACCTGTATCAGGTGCACCTCAGTCTCTAGAGTGACACCATTGCTCTTTAGTACTTTGTAGAGGTCCCTAACAGCAGACTTTACCATCACAATACATCTTTTAATTTCCTGGATGCTGATGCCAAGAGTGTTGACTGTGGAACCAAGCAAACTAAAGCTATGAACAATCTCAATCTCTTCACTATCCATCCTGATGCTGCCAATTGGTTCAGTGGTGAGAATCTTTTTTTTTTCTATAATTATATTTTATTAATTTTCATAAACATTTACAGAGATTTTGGGCTTCCACTCATTCATTGTTGCACTATTCTCTCTACCCTCCTCCCAGGGTGTTCTTGTCCAAATGCCACAGTGCTTGTCAAAGCCAGTTCTGATTAATCTTCTTTGTCAGTGTATCCTTTGCCATTCCCTATCACTCCTCCCTGAGAGAGACTTCACCCTGAGTCATAAGGAAAAGGGGACGGCGTATTCTCTTAGCTAATTCCTGCTGAAAAGGGACGCTGTGGGTTTCAGGGTGAAGATCTTCTCTCACTACTCTAAAGGGCCCCTTTGGCAGTAGGAAACACATAGACTATTATGGAGATTGATTTTGGAATTCAGATGCACTCTTATTGATTGTGCTTGGCTGTACATGTACATATCCTTCAAGATGTATCATGGGGGTGTTGCAACCTAGAAGACACAAATTTAACTAACAAGTTATAAGTACATGAGTCCAAAAATTATGGAAAAGTAAAAGAAAAGATTCTTTCATTGTTTTACAAACACTCCCCCAGGTCCCCTCCACCATGCAGCCCTCGCTCTAGTCTCCTGTGATGACAGATATACCCAGTTACATCTCTCTTTTAGACGGTTCTCTCCCTCCTCTGTTTCACTAGTGGTGAGAATCTTTCTTGATACTGAGCCTCAGTCCATATTGAAGTCATTCTCTTAGGGTGTAGCATAATGGATTTACTATTCCAAATTTCTTTCCTAGCCTTTGACTTTCACCACATGACTATATAAACTAATATAGTGTAGAACATTATCATCATGGGATTGATTTGTTTTCCCATTCCACCAAGTTTGAACTAAAAAGAAGCAAAGAAAGCAGCACTTCTCTTTTGGGACCAGAGACTCTGGTACCAGTCAGTCCAGGATCTATATAACAGTATCAACCTCCTCATTAAAGAACCAGAGATACAAAGCAGAGTTGACTTGGGACTGCTGTGCCTCAGAGCCAAAACCAGTGACCTTATCCATGGGATAAGGCTGGTCAGTCTCCTTCTGTGCGATTTACTACTACCTCTGAAAAAGCACTGAAAGGGCAACTCTGAGTTGGTTCCAATTCGAGGAAACAAAACAAAGCAAAGGGAAGTTTGCAAACGCTTGTGACTTAGTGGTAAGGGATTATGTTGCCAACCCAAAGACATGCGGTTCGAATTCACTAGAAGCTTTCCCAAAGGCATGCAGCTTGGATCCACTAACTGCTCCACAGGAGAAAGATTGGTAAATCTCTCATGCCTCTAAAAACCTGTTAGAGGGTCAGCTGTGAGTCAATTCCAACTTGAGGTAGTTGTTGTTATGTGCCATAGAGTTACTCATAATGTAACTCGTAGTGACCAATACAATACAAACTACAATACAATACAATACAATACAATACAACACAATACAATACAATACCTCCAAACCCTGCTCTACCCTGAGCCTGTCTCACTGACTAATTTGAGAACTTTAGGAAACTCTAATGGCTTAGTATCTATGTGTTTCATTGACTGTGAAAAATCATTTGTGTGGATCACAAAAAATTGTGCTTAACCTTGATGAGAATGGGAATCTCAGAACACTTGATTGTGCTCATGTGAAACTTGACCAAGAAGCAGTCCTCAGAACAGAGCAGAGAAACATTACATGGTTCAAAATCAAGAAGGGAGTGTGTCAGGGATGTGTCCTGTCTCCATATCTTTTCAATCTATACGCAGAACAGATCATCACAGAGGCTGGGCTTTATGAGGAGGAAAGTGACATCAGGATTGGTGGAAGACTCATCAATAAGATACGGTATGCAAATGACACAATCTTGCTTGCTGAAACTGAGGAGGACCTGAAGCACTTGCTGAAGAAGGTCAAGGGCTATAGTCTTCAATATGGATTGAAGCTCAACATCAAAAACACAAAGATTCTCACCACTAGGCCAATTGACAGCACCATGATAGAGAAGAGATTGAGGTTGTTAATAGTTACAGCTTGCTTGGCTCTACAATCAACACTCCTGGCACCAGCAGTCAGGAAATCAAAAGACAATTTGCTCTGGAAAATCTGCTGTCAGGGACACTGAAAAGCAGCAATGTCAATCTAGAGACTATGGTGCACCTGATCCAGGCAATGGTTTTCACAATTACTTGCTTTCTATTAGAAAGCTGGACAATGACTAAGGATGACAGAAGAAGAATTTTTATCTTTGAGTTGTGGTACTGGAAAAGAGTCTTGAACATATTATGGACTGCAAAGAAAACAAATAGGTCTGTTTTGGAGAAGGTGAAACTGAGTTACTCCTTGGAAGCTAAGATTTTGTAGCTCCGTCTCACATACTTTGGGCATGTGACCAGAAGGGATCAATCCTTGGATCAGGACATCATGCTCGGAAGGGTGGAGAGACAGTGCAGAAGAGGAAGACCCCAGATGAGATGGATTGATATAGTAACTAGGGCAATGGGGATAGGTGTCTCAGAGTCAGTGAGACTGGCTCAGGATAGGGCAGGTTTCGGAGCCTTTTGACTCAAGGTCACTAGCTGTCACAGGTGATGTGATAGCATATAACAACTACAAAAATGGGTTAGTGAATAAAGACTAACATAACACAGAGCCTCAAGGTTCAAATCCATTAGTTTCTCCTCAGTAGAAAGATGAACTATCTATTCTTATTTGATTTTAGCCTTGGAAACTTACTAGCAATCAACTAGGAGTCAGTTTCAGTTTGGGATCAATAAGCTGATTTGAGAAGAGAACTTTGTAACACTGACTCTCTATCCAACATGACGCTGCCTATTGGTAATGGTAAGAATCTTTGTTTTCTTGATATTGAGTTGTAATCCATACTGAAGGCTGCATACCTTGATCTTCTGTAACAAGTGCTTGAAGTACTCCTAACTTTCAGCAAGCAAAGTTGTGTCAACAGCATAAGGCAAGTTATTGATGAGTCTCCCTCCAATCCTGATGCCACACTCAATTTCATAGAGTCCAGCTTTGTAGATAATTTGCCCAGCATACAAATTGAATAGGTATGGAGAGAGAATACAACTCCATCACACTCCCTCCTCAATTTTAAACCATGCACTGTTCCCCTGCTCTGTTCCAGGTTTAGATTCCACGTGAGCAATTAAGTGTTCTAGGATTCTCATTCTTCTCAATGTCAGCCTTAACTTGTTATGATCCGCACAGTCAAATGTCTTTGCATAATCAATAAAGTATAAATATGAATTCTTCTGGTATTCTTTACTTTCAGTCAGGCTCCATCTGACATCATCAATGATATCCCTGGTGCCATGGCCTCTTCTAAATCTTGCTTGAACTTCTGGCATTTCCTTATGTATGTACTGTTCTAGCCTTTTTAGAAATGATCTTCAATAGTATTTTGTTTGCATGTGACATTAATGATATTACTCAATAGTTTCCAGTCAGTTGCTTCACATTTCACAGTGGGAAATATGGGCATCTTCCAATCTGTTGGTCAGACATCTGTCTTCAAAATTTCCTATCATAGACTGGTGAGTACATACTAGGCTATATCTGTTAACTGAAATAATTCAACTGGTATCCCATCGATTCCTGGGGCCTTATTTTTTGTCAGTGCCTTCAATGCAGCTTCTACTTTCTCCATTACCAGTGGCTCTTGGTCATATATCACTTCTTAAAATTTTTCAGTGTCAAATCAGTTTTTCCTGGTATGGTGTTCTGTATATTTTCTTCACCTTTTGATGTTTTCTGGGTCATTCAATATATTGCCCATTGCATCTTTCAATATTACAACATGAGGCTTAACTTTGTTTTTCAGTTCTTTCAGCTCGTGAAATGCAAAGCGAGTTCTTCCCCTTTTAAAAAAACTATTTTTATTATTATTATTATTATTATTATTTTGTGTGTGTGTGTGTGCCATCAAATCAGATCTGACTGGTAGAGGAGGAGATTGTCCCTCCTTCTCCAGCAGAGGAGCTGGTGGATTTGAACCGTATACCTCTGGGATTGCAATGCAGCTTCTTGCCACTAGGCCACCAGAGCTCCCTGAGTTCTTCCCTTTTTATTCCCCAATTCCAGTTCTCTACACATTCCACTATAATACTTTGCTTTGTCCTCTTGAGCTGCCCTTTGAAATTGTTCGGTTTTTTTCACTTTGACATGTTTTCCTTTTGTTTTGGCTTCTTGACACTCCAGTGCAATCTTTGGAGTCTCTTCTGATATCCATTCTGACTTTTTCCTTTCTCCTCCATTTTTGTAATGACCTTTTGCTTTCCTTGATATCAGCCAACAACTCAACTGGTCTTTGATCATTGGTGTTCAGTGCCTCAAATCTACTCTTAAGATGATCTTTAAAATCAGATGGAATTGATAATAAGTGAAAAGTCACCATTTAAAGCCTATGAGCCATGTCATGGGAAAAAGATGGAGCAGTCTAACTTCCATAAATATTTTCAGCCTTGGAAATACTTGATGGAAGTTCTATGTTGCCCTTTATAGTGGCCCGAGCAGGAATTGACTCAATAGCAATGGTCTGGGTTGATTTGGGTTTGGAATATGAAAATAATATGAGTTGACTTTATTGGTTCATGAGGTTGTTAATAAATCTCCACTGTTTTTATCCCTATAGAGGAAAGAGAACTTCTCCAGTCTCTTATTACCTATTATTGTTGGTGAGACTTATTTGGCTCCTTGACTGAGAAATAGAGCAAAGCTTACTTGGCCCAGGGCCTCCTGGTCAATCACCTTTGAATCTGAAGCCCTATAGAGAAGGTAATATTTGACCTCTTCTTTGCCGGGTGGTATGATTTTGGAAGGCTGCTCACTCCCTGCCTTGCTGGTGGATGGTAAAATGTTAAATTTGGAGTGATACAAAAGGAATCCAGTTCTGGACAGACATAAGCCAGGCCATCTAGATCCAACAATTATCAATAAAAAAGAGGAGTGGTGTGACCCATAGAAAGTTACACTGATAACACCAAACCCCACTGCTTTGATGGTTGAAATCCAATAATCATCCTTCAGGAAAAAGATGGTCAGTTTCCTCCCAATTTTCAGCCTTGCAAACCTGCTTCAGTGCCAGCTATGAGTTCTATGTCAACTTAATAGCAGTAAGAGAGATATAAAAAACCAAAATAAATCACTCAAGTTTGGACTTCTTTTTGATCCCCACATTTTCTTCTAATCTGATAGAACTGGGATGAGAATAATCACAGAAGGGTGCTTGCTGTTGCTGCTGTTGTTGTTGTTTTATGTGCCATTGAGCCCTAAATGCCATTCTATCCTGTGCCAACCTAGCCATCTCAAACACACTCATTCCCACCACTCCAGTCACAGAATTGATCCATCTCATTGAAGGTCTTCCTCTCCTGTGCCGCCCCTCCACTCTCCCAAACATGATGTCCCTCTCCAAGGACCAGTCCCTCCTTGCAACATGCCCAAACTATGTCAGACGAAGCTTCAGAATCCTTGACTCCAAGGAGCATTCTGGCTTCACCTTCTCCAGGACAAACCTGGTTATTCTCCTAGCAGTCCACGGTATATTCAACACTCTTCTCCAGACCACAGAAGGGCACTTATCATCTCTAAATCTCGAAATTATACACTTTAGATTTAACACACAACAATGTCTAGTAGTGTGGGTAAGTTCCATTAATGTTTAATATTATTATCATCACTATTATTTAATATTACTCCTTTGGCATAATACATGCTGCCTTTCTTTTCCTCTGACTAACTACTGTTCATCCTTTATGACCCATCTCACACCATACTTACTTTAGGAGATTTTCCCTGACTACTCCTTTCCCAAACCTCCAGGATGACTTAAGGATGCCTCTTCTTTGCTTGACTCCACAAAATCCTTTGTTTCTTTTCACCAGAGAAGCTATCTTCTCCCCTGCACTGTGTAAGACATATGGGCAAAGCTAATCTCATATCTTCAGAGCATGGTACAAAATGTATGTTTAGTAGATATTTGAGGGGAGAAAGGGAAGAAAGGATAGAAGATACAATTTGTCATAAGTCTCCTTAAGTAGCAGCTGAGTACCAGCAAAGGTACAGATGTGAGGAGAAGGTGAGATTAGAAAAAGTATACAGGAAGGAGCAAGAGAGATAATGGGAGATGAAGCTAAGAAGGAAAAATTTCAAGGACAATTGTACAAACCTTGAATGTCAAGCTAAAGAGCTTAGGTTCCTTCTGGTGAGAAACGGGCAACTATTTCGGAAGTTTGCACAGGCAGCTGACATTATTCCAGCAGCAGTTTATAAACTAAGACCAGAAACGGTGAAATTCTTGATTTTATCACACTGTTTTGCTCTTTCAGACTGCAGCCACTAATTTCAGGTTACTTTCTCCTCAGAGACCTGTCTTCACTGTTGAATCAATTATTAAAATCAACTTTCTATCAACTCTAACTTTGAAATGCTATTCAGCTGCTGGCAGGAACAGAGACCGGGAGCTGCCTCTACAGACATCTAGCCATCTGGCCTTTGCCATAGAAGCTGCCTGGGAAGCTCATTTCAATAATTGGTTTTGGCAGTGTGCACTTGTGGGTGAGACACCTGACTAGATTGCCAGCCCCAATGTCCTTTCAGCCTCCGCAGAAACATCACTCAGGTTACATAAAACAAAAGAACTGTTGCAGGAAGGTAATGGTCTACCTGGCCTCTATTACTCGAGTTACACCTGGACTAGAAGAGAGCTCTTTTTTGAGACCCGTCTATGTGGCTTATTTTTTTTGTGACCTTGAGCAATTTAGTCTCCCAGTGGCTGTTAGTTACTTTTTGGTTAAAGTGGGAGAGTGATTCCTGTTCTCCTAGTGGTGTGGGCTTATTTTTTTTCCTTCTTTTTTAGAAAGGTTGCAAAAGATGATATGAGATCCTGTTGCACAATGGTTATCTATTTAGTTGCTAATCAGAAGGTTGTGGGTTTAAACCACCACCTGCCCTGGGGAGAGGGGGGAAATTCAGCGATCTGCTCCCATGAAGATTTCTAGCTTTGGAAACTCTATGGAGAAGTTCTACTCTGCCATTTTGGCCTATTATGAATATAAATTAATTTGATGGAAATGGGTTAAAAAGAACAGGAGAGTGCAGATTTAGCAGACATTCTTTTGGTTGTTAGGTGCTGTTTAGTATGACCCATAGTGACACTATGAAAAACAGACCCAAACCCTTTCCTGTCCTATGCCATCCTCCACATCTCTGACATGCTTGAGCCTTTGCTGCGTTCACTGTCAATCCATCTCACTATGGTCTTTCTCTCTTTCACTGACCCGCCACCTTCCCAAGAATGATGTTTCTTTACAAGAAATAGCCTCTCTTGGCATCATTCCCAAACGATGAGAGATAAAGCTAATCCACCTTTGTCTCCAAGGAAGAATTTGGGTGTACTTTTTACAAGACATACCTGTTGGGTGTTTTGGCAGCCCATGAAACATTCAGTATTCCTCTCCAACACCACTGTTTGATGGCATCAATTCTTCTCTGCTATTCTTATTCGTTGTCCAGCTCTCATATGTGTAGTAAGTGATTCAAATGACCATGCCCAGAATCAGGCACACCACAGTCTTCAAACTGATAGTATTGCTCTTCAGTATTTTGAAGAGGTCCTTGAGAGCAGACTTACTCAATGCAAAACATCATCTGATCCCCTGACTACTAGTGCTAATTTTTTATTGTAGATCCAAATAAAATTAAATAATGGAAAGTTTCAATTTTTTTTCTCTACCTATCATGATGTTGTCTATTGGCCTACTCTAGTGGTGAGGGATTTTTTCTTTTTCTTCTTGATGTTGAGATGTAATCTATACTGAAGGCTACAGTCCTTGGTCAAGAGTTTCATATTTTCTTCACTTTAAATAAGCAAGGTTGTGTCACTTGCTTAACACAGGTTATTGTTGAGTTTCCCACCAACCTTGATGCCACATTCCTCTTCATAGAGTCCAGCTACCTGAATTATTTGCTCAGCATACAGACTGAATATATACAGAGCAAGGTTGCATCCCTGGCACACATCCTTCCTGATCACCACTGGGCCAACTGGCAGCATCAGTATGGATGGTGAAGAGATTGAGATAGCTAACAGTTTTAGTTTACTTGGATCCATAGTCAACACTCTCAGTAACAGCAGCCAGGAAATCAGGAGATGAATTGCATTGGGAAAGTCAGCTGTGAGGAACCTCTCAAGAGTACTAAAGAGCAACAACGTCAGGCTGGAGACCAAGGTGTGCCTGATCCAGGCTACAGTCTTTGCAATTATGTGCTATGCACAGGAGAGTTGGACAACGAATAGGAATGATAGATAATTGATCTCTTTGAGCTTTGGTGCTGGAGAAGAGTATTGAATATACCATGGACTGCTAGGAGAACAAACAGGTTTGTCCTGGAGAGGGTGAAGTCAGAATGCTCCTTGGAGTCAAGGATTCTGAAGCTTCGTCTGACATACTTTGGGCATGTTGCAAGGAGGGACTGGTCCTTGGAGAGGGACATCATGTTTGGGAGAGTGGAGGGACGATACAGGAGAGGAAGACCCTAGATGAGATAGATCGATTCTGTGAGTGGAGTGGTGGGAATGAATGTGTTTGAGACAGTGAGGTTGGCACAGGATAGAATGGCATTTAGGGCTCTTGTACATAGGGTCGCTATGAGTTGCAAGCAACTCAATGGCACACATAACAACAACAACAGTGCTCTCTTGCTCTCTGCTTGAACAAATTTTTTTTATTTAAGTATATGTTTCACATAAACACAATAAATGTTCTGAGATTCCCATTCTTCTTAATGTTCCTCATAATTTATTATGATCCACACAGTCAAAAGCATAGTGAATAAAACACAAGTAGAACATCTTCTGATATTCTCTGCTTTCAGGCTGACACTAAAAAATTTCAGGAAATAGCATATAAAAAGAGCTAATGATAATGAAAAAAGAGATTCAAGTTGCACTGAAACTACTTGCCAAAAACATGGCCTCAGCATTGATAGGATACAAATTGGCATGCTTCAACTATCAACTCTGGATATGCTCCCTAGTTTATGCCAGGAAATTTGTTGGTCAGCTGGCCAACTGACTAGAAGAGACTTATTTTTGTTTCTATTCCCAAGAGAGGTTAACCAACAGAATGTGAAAACTATAGAACAATATATTTTAAATCACAGGCAAGCAAAATATTACTGAAAATCACACACAAAAAATGAGAACAGTGTATTGATTTGGAACTTTCAGAAGTTTAAGTGGGGTTTAGAAGAGGTTGTGACATAAGCTGTATCATTGCTGATGTCAGATGGATCCTTAGAAATGACTTTTAGGTTGAGGTAAATTCAATGTCAAACAGCTGCATGCATGTAATTTGTGTTAGAAATACAGTGTTCAAATGAGTCTTGTGTTGGTCCTTTAATACATCTACAAAGTAATGACCTTGAGGGAATGAATAATAGTAACAACAACTTGTATCTCAGTTTTTTCATCTATAAAGCAAGAGTGGATGTAAGGCTTAAATAGATAAACACATAGAACATGCACGTAATAATACTAGGTCAGGATGTTCAATAGATATTAGTTATCATAATCAGCATCACTGTTATTAAAATAACTGTCCCATCTTGGACACCATGATTCAAAGACAGACCATAAAAAATGGCTGGAGCATGTGCGAAAGATGACAAGAAAGGAGGGACAATGGATTTTAGATTATACATGAAAAATTGAAAAGGTTTCTGGATGTTCAGCCTGGAGACTAAGAACTGGTAGTTGTTGGAGGGAGTGAGAGAGGATTGGAACACACAGTTTTCAAGTAGTTGAAGGCTATCATGTAAACAGTAGGACCCTAAAAGATCCTGCAGAGGGCAGAAGCAAGAGTTATAGATTGGAAGGTTTAGCCCAAATAGAAAATATTTACAGACATTCAGTGCCACGCTCAGTAGAGCATGATGCTTTGAAAGATAGGAAAATACCAATTCTCTGGAGATGCCTGGAGATAAACAAGCAGATGTAGCATGGCTATCACTCAAGGATGATTTCTGCCTTTGGTGGGGCAATGGACTAGGCATCTCTGAACTTCCATAAGACTGCAAGATTCTGATGATGCTGTGACCGAGTCACCAAATGAAGGGACCACAATTACAGGGGAGTGCAGGAAGGAGGAGCGATGTAGCTTGAGTTGGCATACGCTTCAATGAGGTGATACCTACAGTTGATCTTTGTGTTCTTCTTCTAGCTTGATGACAATCCATATGGATTACAAATTAACATAAAGAAAACACAAATACCACTTTAACAATAGGCAGCATAATGCTAAATGGAGAAAATATTAAAGTTGTCAAAGATTTCATTTTACTTGGATCCACAATCAGCATCAGTGAAAACAGCAGTCAAGAAATAAAAAAGGCTTATAAATCTAGGCATTTTTTAGTTTTGTTCCACATTTTTCTTCCACTTTATCAGGTACTTCTATTACAGTTCCTTTTAGAGTGGTCAGTGGTGGAAATCAAGCACCATCCAGTTCTCTATTGTTATGTGCTATCGAGTCAGAATTGACTCATAGCTGATCCTTCAGAGGGTTTTCAGAAGCAGCAAATCTCATGGGAGGAAACTGTTCATCTTTTCCTCACGGAACAAGTGGTGGATTTGAACTGTGTGCCTTTTGGTTAACAGTGAAACCTCCTTACCTGTAAGCCACCAGAACTCCCTACTTCTTTATTAGTGAAGCTAAACTATTGTTTGGTTTTAAAATAAAACTTCTGGGGATATGTTTGGTTTTAGGCTTAAAAATGACCCCAGAGCAATAGTTTCAGGGAAGAGACTTGTGGAAACCTCAAGACTATAGCCATCAGCCATCCTTCACCCTGTAGCTGAAATCACCCTGTGATTCAACCTTTGAGCCAATAGGCCTCCATGACAATTGTTAATACTAGGAAGAAATGCACTCCTTAGAACAGTCAACCCTACCAGATCAAAAGGACCAGAATAAAGCTGGCAGGAAGGCAGGAGGGACCCATAAAAGGATGGATGGAAATGGTAAACACAGGGAGGAAGTGGGAAGAATGTTGTTATAATGTGGGATTATAATCAATGTCATGAAATAATGCAGATTAACTGTTGAATGGAAAACTAATTTATTCTGTAAACTTTCACTCAGATCAATAAAAAGTAAGCAACAAACAAACAAAGAAATAAAAAGACATACTACAGTGGGTAAATCATTTGCCAAATATGTAACTTTAAAGACTAAGGTGTGTCTGACCCAACCCATGTCATTTTCAATCACTTCCTATGCATGTTGGAGTTGGAAAATTAATAAGAAAGACTGAATGAAGACAAATTGATACCTTTGAATCCTGTTTTGGCAAAGAGTAAAGAATATACTATAGACTAGCAAAGGAACAAACAAATCTATCTTGGATGAAATACAGAAGCAAAAATGGTGAGCCTTGGTTATATCCTTTGGGCATGTATCAGGAGAGGCCAATCCTTGGAAAGGACAACATGCTTGGGAAAGTAAAGGGGTCAATAAAGAAGATGGACTGACACAGTGACTGCAATAATGAACTTGAGCACAGCAGAGATTGTGAAAGTGGTATAATGTTGGGCAGCTTTTTGTTCTGATGTGCACAGAGTTGTTATGAGTTGGAGTTCACTCAACAGCAGCTAATCATAAGTTTTAGGAAAAATTGGCAATTTTTATGCTGTTTATAGAATATTGTCTTCAATATGAATTACATCCCAACATCAAGAAAACAAAAATTCTCATCACTGGGCTAACAGTAAACAACATCATGACAGACGGAGAAAAGACTGAAATTATCAATAATGTCATCTTAGTTGAATTCACAATTAACATCTTTGGTCTCAGCCCTCAAGATTTTGCACTGGCAAAATCTGCTGTCAAAGACCTCTCCAAAGTGCTAAAGAGCAATGATGTCAGCTTAAATACTGAGGTGAACCTACTTTAAGTCATGATCTTTTCAATAATTTACTATTCATCTGAAAGTTGATGACAGAAGAAGAAACTATGTCTTTGAACTGTGGTGCTGGAGAAGCATACTGATATTCCATGCACTACCAAAGAACAAATAGATATGTATTAAGAAGAAGTGAAAACAGGGTACATTGTGAAGGCAAGGATGGTGAAGCTTCGTTTCACACATTTTGGCATGTTGCTAGAGAGAGGCTATTTCTTAGAAAAGGACATCATTCTTGGAAAGGCAGAATATCAACATAAGAGAGGAAATCCCTCAACAAGATGGAATGACCCAGTGACTGTAATAACAGAGATGATGAATGAATGTAATAACAGAGATGATGAGGAGGCACAGGCCAGGCCAGGGCTTTGACCTGTTGATCAAAAGGTCATTATTAGTTACAGTTGACTCAATGGCACATAACAACAGCAACAGAGAACACTGCATTTATTTTAAATTTTGTTGTTGTTGTGTAACATAGAGTTGGAACCGATCCATAGCTGACCCTCTAGAGTTTTCAGAGGCAGTCAGTTGCACAGGAGGAGACTGACTGTCCATCCTTCTCCCACGGAGAGGCTAGTGGCCTCGAATCGCATGCTTTCATGATTGCAGAGCAGCTTCTTGCCACTATGCCACCAGATTTTGCATAGCTTGTTTTGTGTTTTATTTTACTTTGGATAGTATAAAATGCTTCTTCCTCCGAGAGAAGTGTGCCAGATATAATGTGTGCACGTGTGTGTGCTTGCCCACGCACATGTGGTAAGTACCTCTCCTTGTAGTTCACCCTTTGGTATGCTTCATGACATTTTGCTGCCCAAAGCCTTCTTTTATCTTTCCATTTTATGTCTGGTGAACTCCTACATATCCTTAATCCTTCAAAAGCCCTCCCTCATTATCCACTAGTTGGAAACACTCCTGCTTTCAGGAGACAGTGTAGCAAGAGGTTAAAACTGAAGCAGGTTACAGTCTGCCTAACTGAGTTCATAAACCTGCCTAGAGGTAATGGTGTAAGTTCCTTGGTTTCTCTGTGCCTCAATTTCATTTTTCATTTAAAATGGAGTGATAACACTACCTCCTTCATAGGGCTGCTGTGACAATCAAACACGATTTGTGCATATAATCTACAGCTAGGAGGCACTTAGTGAGCATTAGCTATTGTTGTATTTCTAGGTTTCTTTAGTATAACACATACTTCTAGTATAAACATTGGACTTCTCATTGGTAAGGGCCGTCTCTGATTTTCCTCTCCTTCCTCAAGGTTCAGAAGGGGGCCTGACACCCAGCAGGCCATCAGGGAATTCTAGTTATATAGGATTTACTGCACTGAAGTATCCTTTGCTACAACAGGATCCACAGGGCCAACAGACAGAAAAGTGGTGTGACTCTGAATTTTGTAGCAATGGCTGTCTCCACCACTGGGTCTGTAGTGCTGTGCGACAAAGCAGAATCATTTCTGTAACCACCCATAACCACCTTTCCTTTCCCCACCTCCACACTCCCAAGAAGTACTGAGGCTTTCTGAAGATGAGAAATTTCACAGCATCCTGCTATCTTTTGGGTAACTGCGTATTTTATGATGACTAATAGGCAATTACTATGGTAATATTGCAATTCAGCATGTGTGAGGTTTGGGAAATGAGAAATTATGGGTAACTACTGTGGACTCATTTCTATGGTAACAAAAAGTAATTGTCATTAAATACCAGTTATACTGAGGCTGTACCTGGTAATTATAGATTTTTATGCCCAGAAACATAAATAAAACCAATAAATTTATTCAAAGGTCTAAGACTGTTTACTTATAAATGGCTCCACGGAATTCACAATGACAAGCACCTAATTAAGAAATGCAAACTCAACACTGAGTTTCATATTGTCATTTGGAGATAGAGAGCCTATGAGGCAACTTGTGTATCACACATGCTCTGAAGAAAACACAGTGGGATACATGTACGGGTGGGGGCTGTCTTCTTTGCAAATGAAATGATGGGAGAAAAAAGAGACAGAGAAAGTGTAGAAATGCTGCGAAGCATTGGGCAGCTGTATCTGTCACCTATCATAAGACACTGAGAACTACTAGCAATTCAAGACTGACTCAGTTTATCATCTTCCTATCCCAATGACCTTCCAACCAGGAATCACTTTTGCAACCCCTTGACTCTGTAATAACCAGAATTACAGTATTCATTCCTTAAGGCTCCTAGGCTATAGAGCTCCCCTAAAGTCTCCGAAGGAGATACTCACATTGAAAACCAATAGAAACACTGTTCATGACAAAGCCTCTCCCTGGTGTTTATATCAAACAATGAAATGAGCCTTTTCACACATTTTCTTTTTCAAAGGGAGAACAAGAGAAACTGAGGCCAGAGGAGGAGAAACGTCTTATCCAAGGGCAAACAATGAGGGTCAGAGAGTGAGGAAAGTTAGAAATCACTTAAATACTAAGCAGCATATAAGGAAAATAAGTATGAGAGTGAAAGAATCCCTGGATACATTCTTTTGCCTTGAACATAAAACTCTTCACCTTCTTGTCCTCAATCTTCCCATTCTGAAACAGAATGAAGAAAAACTGGCCTTTCTTTCTCAAAGGATTGTTGTAACTTCAGTTGTGCTCTTAAAAGTATCTCTAAAAGTATAATGTCATGTCAAATGACAAAGTGCTCCTGTCAATCCAGTTTACTAAATCCTAATAGCAGTTCATCAGAATTTGCTTGTTGCTATTCATGTCATAATAGCATAAGACCAAAACATGTGGGTGTCGGAGGCTCTGCAGGTGAAGGTAAAGGACTGAGAGTTTACGACATCTGGTGATAGTTATAACACCCTGGAGTTGGTAGCTTTGGACCATAGCACAATTACTAAATGTTCTTGTTTAGTTCATTTATTTACATATTCAGAAGACATGTATCAAGGATCCACTCTCTGGCAGACACAGTGATTAGCTTTGTGGATATCAAGACAACATAGACAGTTTGGCTCCAGGGAGTTTATAGCCTAGAGGAGAGGAATGTTCTTAATAAATAAACACATGATGATAAATTGTGGTGAGAGATATGAAAGAACAGTATAGAGTGCTATGAAAAGTACTTGGGGAATAAACTTTATATCGGAGACCCTGGGAAGGCTTCTCTGTGATGTGTCATTAAAACCAAGACCAGAACTGAAGGAAAGGTCAGTGGAATTAGAGAGCAGTAAGCAAGACAGAACGCAGTCACCCTATGTCTTTTTATCTATTGTTGTATCTATCACCCACTGTAACTTATAAATAGATACTATAGAGTATACTATAACGGTAGATAGTAACTTTATTATGGTTTTATTATGTTTATAGCATAAAGCAGAGTCTAGTACGATATGCATTAGTCTATATACTAAAAGTTGCAACTCTTTATGCTAAAGAGAATTCTCTATCATGGCATAAATCCCATCTATTGCTTTTCGATGCTGTTCTTGTTATGTGCCATTGAGTCGCTTCTGACTCATAGCGACCTTATGTACAATAGCCCTAAACTCTGCTCTGTGCTGTGCCAATTTCACTGTCTCTGACACACCCATCCC
>NW_006399755.1:2559588-2569591 GCF_000299155.1 Elephantulus edwardii
GGTGACTGGGGTAATCGGGATGGGTGTGTCAGAGGCAGTGCGGTTGGCGCAGGTTAGAGCTGGGTTTAGGGCTGTTGTTCATAGGGTCGCTATGAGTTGCAAACGACTCGACAGCACATAACAACAACAACAACAACAACAGTGAATTGATTTGGATCTGCTGACCCAATTCAGTTGAATGCCTTGAGCACAAGCCAATCTCTAAGGTCTCTAATAGAATGTGTGGTGACTCTGTGAACAGGCCAGTTCATAGAGTCAGTGGTGAAATGGAGCTGTGCTTGGACTCAGATCTGAACGTTCACCTGCTTCTTTCCTGTTAACTTCTCTGAGTTTTAAGACACCGTGAACCCTGAAGGAGATGTTTAGAAATTAAAAGCCAGAGAGCATGAGATCTGAGAATCACCTGACTTCCCACCATTTTATAGATTTTTTTCAAATTCTTGCAGGGTCTGGCTACATTCTTAAGTAGAATTCCAAGATGTATGTGTTCCGTTGTCATTGCTACACCTTCACCTCTCCCTTCTCTATTCATCTTAATCCTTCCTCTTTATTTTAAGGTACTTTGAGTAGAATTTTCTTATTTTTCAGAGACAGTTAAGTGTATGGGAGGAGGCTGCCCATCCTTTTCCAAGGGAGAAGCTGGTAGATTAAAAACGCATGTCTTTGGATTACAGTATACCTTTTTACAACTAGGTTATCAGAGCTCCCTAAGCTTGGAGGAATCCTGTTGTAACAAAATACATTTATCTTTGCAAAACTCTAAGTTCTCTACACTTATTGTCCTGCAAACTCTTTCCCTCAAAAGTGTCTTTGTTGCTGTTTGTTGTTGTTGTGAGCCTTCAAGTCAGAAATTACTCACAACTGGCCCTCCAGAGGTTTTCAGAGGCTGTCAAGTGCACAGGACACTGCCCATCTTCCTCCTGCACAGAAGCTGGTGGATTCAGACTCTGCGTCTTTGGGAGGGTTAGCACAGCTATCACTGAGCCACCAGACCCCCAATGTCTCAGCAAGTTCCACCAAATCACGGGAAGTACTAGTGTGGAGAGTTGTGTATACCTGAGAGACACTGACCTAGAAGATCTCTAAAGCATCTTGAAGCTTTCAATTTTGAGTCTTTATTATTTTATTCATATTAGCCAAAGATTTAGTAGTGAATATTCATAATTGATAGGTTTTTTTGATTGCTACTTTTTGTTTTAGAAACCACAGTAACGCCTGCGGTTATGGGACTTCCCCCCCCCCAACTCTGATAATGAGAATCACATACTCTCACTAGGCAAATGCTGGCATTGAAATTTCAGTATTAGAATTTGTCTGTGGGCTGGACAGATCTTGTGATGAACTTCCTCAAGTCACAAAATCGGTAACTTGTATACATGTAGAACGCGTGCAGTCCTTCCTCCCCTCCTTGTTGGCCATCTGAGATCCAGAAAGGGAAAACTTTTTGGCCAAGGTCACAGAGCTTTTTCAACTTCATCCTCCATAAACAGTAAATGATGGCATAAATAAGTGTGTGAGTGGGAAGTATTGACTTCCGTCCTGTCTGTCCACTATTGTTTTTTATAATTAAACAAGTGCTATCATAAATTAAATAGTATCTTCATCATTATTAGCACTACAGGCTCATTCTGTCCAGGGAAGATGGAAAGGCACAGCTCTCTGCCTGCAGATAGCCATGAAGCCTGAAAATGTTAATAAAACCATCACTTCTGCCAATTAAGAGAGGAAACAAAACTGTGTTTAATTAAGGCTTCACTTGTCCCGTGTGCTTTCTCCAATTGATACCTGAAGGCCAGGAAACAAGCCTGGATCCAATTGTCTGCTGTGCTCTTCAGAAGTAGTGGACCAACTCTCTGTAAAAATGAGTCTGATTGAGTGTCAGAAAATCTAGAAAATTCTAGTTAGAAAATTCATAGGCTACTGACATTGGCTCATCTCATCTTCGGACCTTTATTTCTTCACCAGTAGAGTGATCTTTGATTCACGTATATTCATTAAACATGTTTTGAGCCTTTTCTATGTGTTGATCCCTGCTGCTCAGCACAAGGGCACAAAGATCAAGGAGGCTCTTGTCTCTGCCCTCCATAGACCTAGGGGGTCTACACAATGGAATAAGACTTGTTCAATAACCAGGTCTGTAGGAACTCAGGTAATGGAGTAATAAATTCCACACTTGAAAATTTTTTTTCCAGAAAAACAAAAGGAACATGAACAGAATTCTGATGATAAGTTAGTGAGATAAAGAAGGGATGAGGATGTACTGTGCACAAGACAATGTGTGTGAAGGTGTGAGAGTGAGACAGCACAGACCAGTAGACATGTCTGGGAATACAAGAATTTATAGTAAGTGAGTACAGCAAGAGTTCAAAGAGGAGAAGGTGAGCAGGGAGGGATGGGAAGTAAGGCAGAACAGACTCCTGGTACCTGGTAATAAAGAGTCTTACCTGCCAAGCTGATATGTTTCCATGTTATCCTGAAATTCATGGACCTGGTCAGCTCTGAAGCTATGTAACTTATGTGGTGGAGCAGGACAGCTCACTGTTCACTGGGTGTGTAACTTTTGGCAAGTTAGGTTGCCTCAATTGTAAAATAGGAGTAATAATACAATTTTTTTTTAACATTTTAACTTTTGAGTTTTCAGATAAAGTTTTTTTTCAGTTAAAGCACATTTGTTTCCCACACAGTAAATCATATATCTTGACTGCAATCCCTAAAATTTTACAGTACTTTTCTCTCTTTCTCCCTTTTCATTCAGTTCCATTTATTCTTCTCCTATGCCCCTTCCCAACTTTTGAGCCTTATTATATGGGATTTGCTACCCATTTGCTCTTGTCTATTTTGTATATTTTGTATATTTATCATTAATTGAGCAATAATACCATTTCAAAGAAATTATTAAACTTTCCTTTTGTCAATAAGTCATTTGGTTGGTAGGTTGAAAATTTCAACTATACTCATGGACCTAACAAAGACAAAGAAAGTTCAAGATATGAATGCATACATAGGTGTGGGGCTAGCCGGGTTATCCACACCAAAGAGAAATGCTATTTAGATGATATAGAATGGTATTCTACATCATTATCAGTATCCAAGAAGAAATGCAAATATAAAACAATAGCCATTATAACAAAGCACATTCATCCCTACTCTCTTGACGTTTACAAATTCTAGGTAAGGAATTGAGGATAAGCAAGAGAAACGAAGCAAATGAAAGAAAAAGTGAATTACCTAAATTATGAAAAGTAGATACTCACCCTGTTGTTAGGTCTTCTGTGTACTGGTCCAGTGAGCTCTCCTGAAAATTCTATTCAGTGACCTTAGCTGATAGTGTGCAAAATAGTCCAGGCTCACTAGCTACATTCACAAAAGTCAAGCTGAAATTTTCTGTAATGAACTTGAGGGTAGTCTCTTCCTCACAAGTATGATGCTTATTTATGTGTTTTCCATCTCACTGCCAGATTCTGTAACTACCAGATTCAAAGCATTCTCCCCAACTCCTCACCTGTAATTGCCCAAGTAGACTCCATCAGGGTTGAGCATTGGAGCAATCTTGAAGACCAGGTATTCCCGCAGGACACGGGCAATTGGGTGCTGGCTTACAAGGAAGTCGATGATACCTAGTGAAAAAGAAACATCCATGTTAACCTTAAAGTGTTTTAAGAATAAGGGAACACATTGTTCTCACTTTGACACACAGTAAGAGCTCCAACAAGTCACATCTCTTAACTGGAGATAATTTTCAAATAAATCTCTGTTTCTAAGAGACAGTTCAAGACATAAAATATTGAACACCATGGGGGAGCATGGAGAAAGCATTTGTTGGAAATGCTCTCCAATGGGCCCACTTCTGGCTAGATGCTGACACTAGAGCTGGTGATCACAGCATCTAAAAGGCCTTATGAGACCTAAATACTCATGATGCAGAAAGGCACACCAAAAAAGAGAGAAGAGAAAAGAAAAATGTGACCAATTTTCTTTGCTTTGAGAATCTGTTCCCACACTCTGGGGCCTTTTGCCACCCATGCTTTCACTTGCACCGATAACAAAAGCCACCAAAATTAAATGAGTTGAAATTTCCTCTGACCCTTCTCCCACAGCCAACTGGTCTCTAAATCCAGTTAATTCTTCCTTCTGTGAATTTATCAAACATTCTCCTTTAAAATCCCTCCTAATCCAGGCACCTTTTCCAATACAGGATTGACCTGGTTGACAGCAACCACATTTCAACATGCCTTCGCACAGGAGCCAGAATACTGTTTCAAAAATACATACTTGACCATATATCTCTCTCCTTGATGCCCTCTACAAGGAAGAGTGTGAGATAACAAACAACTCTTATCTCTTCCCCCACTCACTGCATCAATCCATCTCATCCGTGGTCTTCCTCTCCTGTGCCGTCTCTCCACCTTTCCAAGCAGCATAATGTCCTTATCCAAGAACCAGTCTCTCCTGACCTCATGGCCAAAATACGTGAGACAGAGCTTCAAAATCCTAGCCTCCAAGGAGAAACTTATTTTCACCCTCTCCAAGACAAACATATTTGATTTCATGGTACGTTGAAGACTCTTCTCCAGCACCACAATTCAAAGGCATCAATTCTGTCAATCTTAGTCATTATCCAGCTCTCTGATGCATAACAAGTAATTGCAAGTAATTGGATTAGGCACATCTTAGTCTCTACAATGGCATCTTGTTTTTCAGTACTCTGGAGAGATCACTGATAGCAAATTTCCCCAGTGTAACTCGTCTTGTCATTTCCTGACTGCTGGAACCAAGAGTGTTGATTGTGGAACCGAGCAAACTGTAACTGTTAACAACCTCAATCTCTTTTCCATCTATCATGGTGCTGCCAAATGGCCCAGTGATGAGAATCTTTGTCTTCTTGATGTTGAGATTCAATCCATACTGAAGACAACAGTCCTTGATCTTCTCCAGCAAGCACTTCAAGTCGTCTTCAGTTTCAGCAAGCAAGATTGTGTCATCTGCATGACATAGGTTGTTGATGAGTCTTCCTCCAGTCTTGATGCCACTTTCCTCCTCATAAAGCCCTGCTTCCTGAATAATCTCCAGGACACTTGAAATTTCTTCACTAGAGACTTGGAAAAAATGGGCAAAACAGAACTTTGGAGTTACATGGAATGATTGCAATGCCAGAAAGTGATAGGAAAATACAAAATGCTTCTAAATTTCATAAGGCTTGAGAAATTAATAAAAGTTTCAAAAATTAAAAAGCTGTATTGACAGTCTCTATAAAACTTGGATTAGTGTTTCTAATTCTAAGCTTAATCCCAGTTTGCCTCTTATTAACTTTATGGGTTTGGGCTTTCCTCCCAGGTCTCTGATCCACCTTGAGTTTATTTTTGTGTATGGTGTGAGATGTGGATACTGTTTTCAGCTTTCTGCATGTGGAAGTTAGTTTTGGCAGCACCATTTTTTGAAGAGGGTATCATTTCCCCAGTTGATTGCTTTGATTTTCTTGTTGGATATCAGTTGACCATATAGCTGGGTCTATTTCTGGGTTCTCAATTCTGTTCCATTGGTCTATGTGCCTGTCATTGTACCAATGCCATGCTGTTTTGGTTACTACTGCTATGTTGTAACTTTTGAGGTCAGGAAGTGCTATGCCTCACACCTCATTTTTGTTTCTCTGAAGTATTTTGCTTATTTGGGGTCTCTTGCTTCCCCAAATAAATTTGATAATTTCCTGAGGATAAAATTGATAAATGGGACCTTCTAAATCCATGTGTGTATCAAAAACTTTCTCCAACAGAGTAAAAAGAAAACCTACAGAATACCATCTCAGATAAGAGTCATATAACCAAAGTTTACAGAATACACCTGGGCCTCTACAAGAAAAGAAGAAAAAAACCCAATTACAAAATGGGCAAAAGACATGGAAAAAATTTTCACAGAGGAAGGTATTCGAATGAGAAACAGACACATGAAGAAATACTCAAAATCCTTGGTAATAAGAGAGAGAAGTGCAAATCAAAACCACAATGAGATACCATCTCATTCCAGTACTAGTGGCCATGTTTAACAGGACAATAAGTAATAAATGGTGAAAAATATGTGGCAAGAAAGGAACTCTTATACATTATTGGTGAGATTGTACAATGGTACAACCATTTGGGAAGGCAGTTTCGTGCTTCCTCAAAAAGCTGAACATTGAAATTCCATGTGACCCAGCTGGAATATACCTTGAGAAAATGAGAACTGAGACACAAATAGAGACTTGTGCACCTAATTTCATACCAGCATTATTCACCATCGCAAGAACATGAAAACAAACCAGATGTCCAACCACAAATGAACAGATGAGAAATTATGGTACATTTACACAATGGAATACTACCCGGCACGTAGGAGCAATGATTCTGTAAATTACTACCTAACTTGGGAGGGATTGAAGAGGATTATGCTGAGTAAACTAACTCAGTCCCACAAGGACAAATATTGTATAAAACCATTATTGTAGAATGAGTATAAAGATCAGGGGCAGGGGGAGGGTGGAAGCAGAGGGATGAGGATGTGCAGGGAGAGAGATGGATTAATCATGGAGTTACACAATTTGATGGCAGGAGGGTGAGAGAAATTGGAAGAATCTGGTGTGACAAAAAATGTATTAAAGTTTTGTAAATAAACTAGTAAAATAATTTAAAAAAATAAGGAAGCTGTTGACTGAGCAGGACCCTGGAAGGTATGTTTTGACAGAGATAAGAGGAAGGCAGCAGGGTAGCTAAGAGCAATTCATGTGCTCCGCAGTAGGAGCTTAGCTCTTGAAGTGAAAAATCTCTCCAGAGCATATTCCAGAGTGGCCATGACCAATGAGGAACATCTCGGGCTTTTCATTAGTCCAGAGGATCCGCTGGCAGTTGAAAGCCAGTTGGACATCATTTGCTTCTCGTCAGACAAAGCAGTAGACCAGATGCCCTAATTTATTTGTTTCTCTTCATATTAAAGCCACAGTTGGCCAGTAAACAGGCAGGGTAATGATGCCAGGCCCCCTTGTTAGGGGCTAATAATTGCTTAATCTGTCCACTAATTGACCCCAGCTCCCAGGGTGGCCCTCCATCAAGGAGCCAGCCCGCACTCAGGGCCTGACCATGCTGATGCTGCCATAGAGAATGACTTCTGGAAATGGAGTAGTAGTTCATTGTGATCCATCCTCTTTCACAGATGAACAGATTAATTGGGCTGCCAATTAGGCAGCTAATAAAAGAACAAGAGAAAACAAAGCCAGACCAGAGGCTGCCACCACTCTGAGCTCTCGCCTCCGGAGTCAGATGTAGACTAATCTCTGGGTCTGAGGTTAGATACATTTCAACAGGAATCATTTCCACAAATTAGACTTGAGGGCAGACTTTCTGCTTTGAGAGTGGGGTGAGGATAATGATAAACAAAGAGGAGGGTGAGCCAAAAACATTGCATGGGACAAGGAAATAGAGTGTGGGGTTGTATTTGAATTCTGACTAGTTGTTAGCACCTCTGATCAACATTCTCATCCTAACATGAGATAACAATACCTCATCTTGATGTGTTAGAGTGTGTGCATTTTAATGGCCATGCACAGAACCTGAAGTTGTCATACTGTTGTTGTTGTTGCTGTTAAGTGTCACTGACTCAGGTATGACGTATAACAACCCAATGTACAACAGAATGAAACTCTGCCCAATCCTCTATCATGCTCACATCTATCAGTGCAAATTTTGATATGCATTGATAAATTCTCTTAAATCAGAGGTTAAAGGTAATGAGGGTAGGAGGGAAGACTGGTTGTGGAGTTTATTGTTCAAAATGGCTTTCCCAGCCATTGAATTTGACTTTGCCATATGGATGGGTGGGAAAATATGAACAGACTATGTATGGCAGCCTATCCACAAAGGGATTGGATAGTCTCACCAATCCACAAGCGGATTGGCTATCCTTGACATTATGTTGAATGGATCCAATAGCAGGGGGGAAAAAACTCCAACAAAGTACCCTGCCAGCAAAGAAAAAGCAAGAAACTGTAGCACTTGCTTCTGGTCTAGAAATTCTTGTGCTAATTATACCTATCACAGAAGCAGCCATGACTGGAGCAGAGGACCAGACACAAGATGGAGCTGCCCTTGGGACTGTTACTCTCCATGGAACCAGAGCTAAGAGCCTTTGCCCAAGTTTGTTGGACAACTGGAGGATTGAAGAGGAGGATGGGAGTGAGTAGAGCCGTAATTGTTGGCAGGGCTGAGAACTTTGTAACACTGACTTAAAACTGTGGTAACTTAAGACTGAGGTGTCTGTGGGCACATTTCAGAAGCTGTCCTGGCTTAGTGACTGTATCCAGTTATAAATCTGGACAATAATCTCTTTAACTTTCCCAATATGATTCTGTGTGGTCTGTGAGCTATCACTTTGGATTTTGGACCCAATAAAGCAGCAATATTTGTATTGAGTAAGTAGAAAGAGGTAAGGACCAAGGAAGACATATCTGATCTCATGAGAATGGGTTTTGTGTTTTTGATGCTGTTAATAGGGACAGTTCCCCTTTGTGAAGTTGGTCAAGGTCAGATATGGCTGTCCCCACACCGTCCTGCTCTTCTGACATTGGTTTTAAAACTAATGAGGAGTCTTGGTCTGTTAATTTTACTAACTATGAGACTTGAGGATAAGGATACTGATTTGACAAAAACATGAAGTCAATAATCCAAGAATCTGGGCTCTAATTTTGGCCCAAATACTGGTTAACATTTAGAAAGGCTTTATAACTGTTCTCATCTTTACAATTAAGAAAAAAACTAAATGATTCCAAGAAAGTATCCTACCATTACTGTTTATAACACCATCTATTTTTCCCCAACGATAGAAAAATAACCATCTAGCCACACTGTCGTTGTTATGTGCTGTTGAGTTGCTTGTGACTCATAGCGACCCTATGTACAACAATCCTGAAACTTGCTCTATCTGACACAGCTATCCTCATTACCTCAGTTACTGAGTTAATCCATCTCATCAAGAGTCTTATTCTCTTGCACTGCTTCCTCTACTATTCCAAGCATTACATCCCTCTCCAAAAACTGGTTCCTGCCTGCAACATGCTCAGAGAATGTCAGACGAAGCCTCAGAATCCTTGCCTCCAAGAAGCAGTCTGGTTTCACCCTCTCTAGGCTGAACTGGTTTGTTCTCCTGGCAGTCCATGGTACATTCAATACTCTTTTTCAGTACCACAGTTCAAAGTTATGGGGGGGGGGCAGGAATCTCCTTCTGGTTAAAAGATATTATCAGCACCTGAGATAAGGTGTTCTTCCTGTAGTTGATTTAAACAGGAAGGTGAAAGAAAGCAGAATAGGTGCACAGGGACAGGAATGGGGTATACTGGAACAGTTAATTGCTGTTGTTCTTAGATGCCATGGAGTCAATGCTGATTAATAGCCAACACAAATACAAGGTAATTAAACACTGTAAGGTCCCGTGTTATTCTCAAAGGCCTTCCTATGGTTGATCCCTTTGTTGCAACCTCAGTGTCAACCAATTTTATTGAGAGTTGTCCTATTTTTCACTGATCCTCTATTTTACTCAGCATGATGTCCTTCTCCAGGACCCGATACCTCCTGATAATGTGACCAAAGCACTTGAGTTGAAGTCTAGACATTTTTGCTTCTAAAGAGCATTCTGATAACACTTCTGAGAGAGATTTGTTAATTTCTGGAAGCCCATGGTATAGTCAATATTATTTTCCTACATTATAATTCAAAGCTATCAATTCTTCTGTGATCTTTCTTATTTACTTTTCAGGTTTTGCATGCCTTTGAGGTAACTGAAAATACCATTTTATGGGTAAGGTTCTTCTTAGTTCTAATCGTTAGTCTTTAAAATGGTAAGGAGGTATTTTTTAGAAGATATCCCCACTATGATACAGGCATACTTCAGAGATATTATGGGTTCAATTGCCAGACCATGATAGTCAATAAAGTGAGGCATCAATATTTTTCTCTCTCTCTTTCTTTCTTTCTCTCTCTCTCTC
>NW_006399755.1:2569691-2570659 GCF_000299155.1 Elephantulus edwardii
TTTAATACTTCCTGGATAATTTAATATTCTGCCCAAAGCATCCTTGATTATAGCAACTCGAGGTTTGAATTTGTTCTTCAGTTCCTTGAGCTTAAAAAATGCTGACCAAGTTCAGCCCTTTTGATATTCTGACTCCAACTCCCTGCACATATGTTAGGGTACGTATTTTTTCTTTTATTACTATACATACTAAAGGGAGTTCTGGTGGTCTAATAAATAAGTGTTTGCACTGCTAACCCAAAGACAGGGAGTTTAAATCCCCCAGCTGCCCTGTAGGAGAAAGATGGGCTGTCTCCTTTTATGCATTTTACTAGTCTCTGAAATCCTGCAGGAGGGTCCTCTATGAATCAGTTCCAACTTGATGGCTCTATATAGATAATTACATCATTAATAATAAGCTTAGCATGACCAAATATGGGGAATTTCCAAGAAAGTTCTTCCTAAATGAGATTACATGCTTCTTTGAAGTATAATGATGATCAGAGAGAAGTACTGTGCTTGTTTGTTTTGTTTTTTTAATTTAGAACTTACAACGCTTTTAACATTGTTTTTCAAAATGCATTTGTTGGTAGTGGCTGTTAAGTGCTGTCAAATTGCCTGAGACTGGTGGGGACCCTATAAAGAACAAAGTGAAATCATATGCAATCTCTTGTCATTCTTAAAATCTCTGCTATACTTAGGCCCACTGTCACAGCCAGTGTGTCAATTGGTCTCATTGAGGGCCTTCTTTTTTGAATGACTCCCTACTTTTCCAAGCCTGGTTCCTTATTCAAAGAACTTATATCATCTAACAAAATTCTTTCCTCATAACTCAGATGAGAAAGATGAAGCTTAGAGAAGCTACATGCTTTATCTGTAATAAAGCAGAACTTAAATTCTGACGTGACTTGACATGCAAATTCATTTCCTCAACAGCAGACCTTCCCCCTCTGTTTTCAATTATCACGTTGTAGTGTGATTTAAAAAAA
>NW_006399755.1:2582134-2591917 GCF_000299155.1 Elephantulus edwardii
CTTCCTTCCTTCCTTCCCTCCCTCCCTCCCTCCCCAGGGGAGGAGTGTTTCCTAGTGTATATGACTAAGAATGAGAGAAGAATTGATGCCTTTGAGTAACAGTGTTGGAGAAGAGGCTTGAACATTTCATGGACTGCCAAAAGAACAAAGAAATATGTCTTGTAGAACATGTAATCAGGGTACATCTTAAAAGCAAGAATAGTGAAACTTCATCTCTTGTGCTCTGGTGGCCTATTGACAAGAAGCTGTGCTGCAATCTCTAAGGCATGCAGTTCAAGGGCATTTGCTGCTTTGTGGGAGAAGGATGGACACTCTCTTTCTGTGCTATTAACTGCCTCAGAAAACCCACTGGAGGGTCAGCTATGGGTTGGTTCCAGCTTCATGGTACACCGCAACAACACTCACATACTTTGAGCATGCTGTTAGCTCGGGACAGTCCTTGGAAAAAGACATCATGTTTGGAAAGATGGATAATCCGTGAAAGAGAGTAAGATCTTCAACAAGATGGAAGGACCCAAAGACTATAACAATTTTCTCAAGTATAGCAGAGATGGTGAGGATGGCAAGGTCAGGGCAGTGTTCAAGTCCCTTGTTCATAGAGTTGCTATGAGTCATATCAATGGCATCTAACAATAAGTGGCTAAAATGTATGTTTATACCATATTGTAGTTTATTAAGTATACAATAGCATAAAAACATTTAAAATATTGTTAAAATTATAGAAAATATGACAGAGACATGATGTGAACACATGCTGTTGGAAAAACAGTACCAATAGACTTGATCAATGCAGGACTGTCACAAATCTTCAATTAAAAACAATGTAGTATTTTCAAAATCAAATAAAGCGAGGCACAAACCATGAGACAAGTCTATATGTTGTTTCATTTCTTTGCTGTTCTATCATGGGTGTTGATTGTGGATCCAAGTAAAAGAAAATCCTTGACAACCTAAATTTCATCTCTGTTTATCATAATGTTGGTTAATGATCAAGTTGTAAGAATTTTTGTTTTCTTTATGTTGTAGTGTAATCTATACTAAACTCTTTTTTTTCTTCAAGTTTTCTTCATTTCCAGCAAGCAAGACTGTGTCATCTTCATATTTCAGATTCAGTGAGTCTTCCTCCAATCCTGACGGTATGTTTTTCACATAGTCCAGCTCCTTGGAGTATTTGCTCAGCATCAGGAATGAATAAACACGGTGAAAGGGACTACCCTGATTTACATCTTTCCTAATTTTAAACCATGTAATATCCCTCTGTTCTGTTCACTCCCTCTATTCCATGTGAGAACCCTGAAAAGCTCTGGAATCCCCATTCTCCTCAATGTGATCTATAATTTGTAATAATTCACACAATTTAATATCTTTGCATATTCAGTAAAACACAAGTAAACATATTCCTAGCATTCCGCACTTTCAGCCAAGATACATTTGACATCAGCAATGATATTCCTCATTACATGTCCTCTTTTAAATATGGTATGAATTTGTGGCGGTTTGCTGTTGATATATTGCTGCAGCAACTTTTGCATTTTTTGCATTGCATTTACTTATGATTGATATTAATTATACTGTCCAATAACTTCCACATTCTTTTGTATCACTCTTCTTTGAAATGATCATGAAAAAGCAGTATTTGAAATTAAAAGTGGGCCACTGCCCTGTGTTGACCTTAATCTTGCTAGGATAAACTTCACCAGGCAAACCCCAACTGACTTTATCCTCTTTATATTCTTTCTCCATTGTTTTTGGGTTAGGGCACAGAAAAAAATTGCTTAATAAATGCCTCCTGATGGTTTGATCTCAGGAATTCGTTCAACCTTGGCAAGGTGTAACAGTAAAGTAATAATCACTTATTCTACAAACATTCACTGACACTGTTTGTGGTCCAGGTCGAGGCCAACACACGCATATTCAAAGATGAATAAGGTGATCTTGCCTCAGAGGGATGTGAGATAAGAAAGCAACTCTCCACTGTACTGGCTAGCCAAAGCTTTTTTGGAGAAAGCAGAGAGAGCTGTGAGAACCCAGAGGGGGCTCCTGATCCAGCTGAGAGTTGGAAGGGGTCCTGGAGGACAGAAATTTAAAAGGTAAGTAGAGTGAGCCAGATAAAAGGGGTCTTAGGGAAAAGCACTCCATGTGGAGGCAGACACAAAGGTTTGGAGTTGAGAAAGAAGACAGTCTATTTGAGAACAGAAAGCTCTTTTATTGCAGAGGGCATAACAGTGGCTAAAAGCACAGACTCTGAAATGGAGCTATTTGAGCTTGACTTACCACTCTGCCATTCACTAGCTGTGTGATTTGAATCCCATTTCTCAGTTTCTTCATCAGTTAAAATGAGAGAAATAATAATTACCTTGTGGGTTGCTGAAAGGATTTAAATGACCTAATGTAAGCCTCCGGAAACCCTATGAACCTGGAGAGAGGATGAAAGACACACAAGTTTTGAGGACTCTCCTTCATAGGGTTGCTATGAGTTGCCTGCAACTCGAAGCCACTTAACAACAATATGAATAGTTGATGATTTATTCCACAGTCAGCCCATGGCTTACTTTTCACTGCTTATGTTCGGGATGGGTGTATTGGAGACAGTGCTATTGGTACGGGATGGAGCAGAATTATGTCACTATGAGTCACAAGTGACTCGACGGCACATAACAACAACAGTGTAAGTCAGTATAAATTATGTTGTTGTGGTTGTTATGTGCCATCAAATTGCCTGTGACTCATAGCGACCCTATGTACAATAGCTTTGAAGTCTGTCCTGTATCTGAGCAGTCTCACTGACTCTGACACACCTAACATCATTACCCTAGTTACTGTATCAATCCATTTCATCCAGGATCTTCCTCTCATGAGCTGTCCCTCCATCCTTCCAAGCATGATGTCTTTCTCCAAGCATAAGCTCCAAGGATGATGTCTTTCTCCAAGCCTAAGTTGTACCTGAACATAAAGAGAACAAAAACCCTCACAACAGGGTCAATAGGCAACATTATGTTAGGGGAAGAAAAGTTTGAAGTTGTCAAGGATTTAATTTTACTTTGATCCACAATCAACACCCATGAAAACAGAAGTTAAGAAATCAAAAGATGTATTTCATCGGGCAGTAAAGGACCTCTTTAGAGTGCTAAAGAGCAAGAATATCAGTTTAAATACTAAGGTGTACCTGACCCAAGCCAAAATATTTTCAAATGCTTCTTCTGCAATGAAAGTTGGACCATGAATAAGAATGATTGAAGAACAATTAATACCTTTGGATTGTGGTATTGATGAAGTGAATCACCCAAATCTGATATAGTATAAGAAATGAGCACATGCTCTTGAAAAAATGACAATGATAGACTTTTTCGAACCAAGGGTGCCACGTAACATCAATTTGTTAAAAATGCAGTATCTGTGACGAACAATAAAGTAACACACAATTAAAAAAACATCATGGACTTCCAAAAGGATAAACAAATCTCTTTGAGAAGTAAAGTGAGAATATTTCTTAAAAACACCAAAACAAACAAATCTAAGACTCAAATGCTTTGGGCATGTTATCAACCTATCTTTGAAAGGAGACATCATTCTGGCGAAGGTGAAGGGTCAGTGAAGAAGAAGACTCTTAAAGAGATGGATTAGCACAGTGAAGGCAACAATGGGCTTCAACACAGGGGAGATTGTAAGCATGGTGTGTGGTCACATAAGGTTTCATTCCCTAGGAGTCAAAGTCAATTCCATGACACCTAACAACGATAACAGTAATAAGCAAAGTGTCTGGCACATAGTAAGTGGTGACACACATTGCAATCATGGCTCTTATTTTATTTGATTATTGATGTGGGCTGAAGGAAGAGTAGTGAGTGAGGGATGAACTGGAGAGTAAACAGGGACTTGTTAAAGGTGGACAGAGTCTGAAAGAAGAATTCAAAGCCACTAGAGAGCCATTGGGAGGTTTTAAGCCAGGAAAGGAGAGGAGTGGGTCTGGGCTTTGGAGAGCTTTCTCAGAGACCACATGGAAGTAGCATGGAGGGAATCAAGAATGGAAGAAAAGATACTGCAGAAAGAGTCAGTAAATGCAAAGGCAGGTGTGGCCTCTAAGAACTCCGTAATGATCATGGCCCCTAGAGTCACAGCGATGCAGTGGGAGACAGGGGGAAGTCATAGGTAATGATGTCAACACTGAAAGCATCAGGACTCCTCACAGAAATTACTACACACCAAGAAAAGGGTACTCGCAAATGACTGCGATTCAATTTCTGTACTCTGGCAGAATGAGGGCTCAACACAGAAATCTAACTCAGTTATAGAATAATAAAGAATAAGTTACATTTGCTCCACTTCTGAGTTCTGAGGGTTCACCTGCTTTTTAGTTCTACAGTCCTAGAGGAGAGCAGAGGAATATCTGCCTTGTATGCTTTTATATCCCTAGTACTTAACTCGGTGCCTAGCCCAAAGGAGGAGCTCAGCAGATACAAGTGATAATGTTCAACACAGATAATAAACTTCTCTTATTTCATTCCTATCCAGAAGATATTGCTGCCTTCAGTTTACAGATAAAGAAACAGAGGCTGTGAGAGTTGAGGACTTTCCTGAGGTCCCCTAGGCAGAAATGGTAGGGTTCAAAGTCAGGTCTATCCACTTTGCAGTATTATCTATTCCCATTGCCCCCCCACCCCACTTGTCACCCTACAGAGGATGATGTTTCTTGCTCAGAAGAACATGCCATAAATAATAGCTTAATTAATTCAGTCCTGAAGAATCTGAAGAGAACAGAATGCTCTGCAGATGGATATATTCGATGTAAGATGTCTCAACCACTTCAAGATGCCTGAATTAAAGAGCAGTGACTTGACTAAGACTCTGAGACCCAAGTTCTAACTCTGTCCACACTTTTAATTGCAATATAATCTTCTCCATGTAATGAGGAGGGTTAAACTAAAGTGTCTCCAAAAGGTTACAAGCAAGAGTGATCAGCACATACCATATTGAAATTGCATACCTTGTCTGGACTAGAGGAAAGATGTACAAAATTCTTTACACAGGACCTGACATTTCAAAGTACTGGTTCCTAACTCTAATAAATAATGACAATACTTACTAATGCATAGCATATTCCAGACAGTGGTTTAGAAATATTAACTAATTTATCTTTAGAACAACCATAGGAGGTAAGATCCTTACTATTATTTTAAAAATTGAGGCACAAATAAGTTTTACAAATGTTCGGAAGCCATATATCATTTGTTCAAGTGTTAAGATCCAAGTCTAGGCTGTGTAGCTTGTAGCTTTAAACACTGTGCTATCATAGTGTGTACAGTGATTCAATGTGGCTTTTCCTAGCTGTTGACTTTGTTACTTTAATTACATGGCTGAGTAGGATTGGCAAATAAGGTGTGCAGAATGCTAATTTGAGGATTTGTCAGTTTTGTCATTCTTCAGGTTTAATCTGAGCAGGCACAGAAGTGGAAAATGGGGATTTCACTACCATCAAGAAGAAGGAACCAGAGAGTGCAGCACATTCTGTGGGCCTAAGATCTCTGCTTGAATCAGAAAGATCTATGGCTCTGTAGAGACTGAGTGAGACTGAGAGATAGAAGCAGAGGTTGTAGAGAAACAGAGGCTTATGCAAGATAGAGCTGTGGATTCCCAGCTCATGGAAAGAGAAAACAGAGTACTTAATGGTAAAGTGAGTGCCCTTGGACACGCACTGAGAAGAGTTAGTCTTCTGATCCATGGCACTAGAGTTGAGCTCCTTACAGCCTAAACTTACTGGCAGAGGACAGGTACATGGCACATAATTGGTATAACACTGTTTTGTAACATTTGCCAGAGAAGAGCAGAAGTCAAGGCTGTGAGACTGAAAGTCAGAGAAAGATCTGTCTGCAAGTAAGAAGCGAAGATGCTGTCTTGATTGAATAATTGTATCCTAAATATTTCTAACCTGAACTGTAACCTCTTGCTTCCCCAGTAAGTTCTATAATTGTGAGCATTATCTATCAGTGAGTTCTGTGTGGCCCAGGGAACTATCATGGCCTAGTGGTAAGAAGCTGTACTGCAATCCTAAAGGCACATGGTTCGAATGCACCAGAAGGAGGATGGCCAATTTCCTCCCGTAAGACTAACTGCCTCTGAAAACTCACTGGTGATTTTTCTGTGGGTCTGTTCTGACTCAATGGCACACAACAACCGTAAAATGGCTAGAAGTTGTGCTGTTGACCTGAAGGCTTATGGTTCGAATTCACCATCTGCTCCTTGGGAGAAAGATGGACAATCTTCTCCAGCGTGATTTACATCCTCTGAAAACCTGCTAGAGGATCAGCTATGCGTCGATTTTGACTTGACAGCATATCACAGCAACAACAGTAAAAAATGCAGTGATAGTTGTAAGAGGGATGGTTGATGTTGGAATTGCTGAAGAAGGTGTGTGGAGCATGGGGGCATGTCTGCCCTCTCTGGAATCCTCTTCGTGTTGTTGGTGACGGTGATGGTGATTTTTTTTCACCTTTGTGAAACTAGAGGAGGTCAGAAACTGCAACTCCCACAACTGCTACACCTCTGCTTCAGAGAAACATAGTTCCTTTGATTTCTCATGATGAAACCACTGGATAGAGACAATGATTGAGGTTTGGACCAGGAGCGGATTGACTAGGCCCTCCACCAAGCAAAGCAACAAGAAAATCAAGCCTTGTCTCTCCTTGTCAACCCCCTTCAAGAGCCCTGCAATGACAGGACTCCATTCTGCTCCCAGAAGCAGGTGCATTAGCAGCTTAGTGGCAAGAACTGCAATCCCAGCCAGATGGGGATGGCCAGGCCCCACACGTCTGCTCCCTGTTCAAGGTCAGTGAATCAGTTAACGAGGAAGCATTAACAGAACGAAAGGAATTTCAGCCATTCTCCTGTTAGGGGGCACACTTACCTGTCATCTCCAGAACAAGGCTGCCCGAGGACGAGGAGAATCAGGTGAGGGTTATGGCTATGTATCTGCCTCCAGGTGACTGAGAGACCCTTCTTCAGACTGTGCATCTGTCCCTTTTATTGGTAAAAGGAGCCCAACTCAAGGAAACCTTAGAGAATGTGTTGGAGATGTGTCCCAGGGCTACATCTGCCATGAGTTAGCTAGCTAACTTGACCTTTCTTATCTAAAAAAACAAAGTGGTCACACATTTATTGTTTTAGGTTGTCAATGGTCTGCATTGTTCCAAGCACTAAATTTGCCTTTGTAGCATTTTCCATGCCTGGGTGGTGCAAAGCAGCATGTAAAAGCTCCACAGGAGTCAGCTCCTTTCTTGGCTTCACTAGCTGGGGAACCTTGAGGTACACTTTTAAAAAAACAAACAAACAACAATAACAACAGCAACAACAAAAAACCACTCAGTTTTGGCATCCTAAAGTCAACATAACATTGGTTTATCACAACATCCTCACAACATGTACAAGATAATTGCTATTTTACAGATGTGAAAAATGACACTTAAATACCTACTTGTGTGGGAGTATGTGTGTATTATGTACCACAGAGTTGTAACCAACCCATAGCTGACTCATTGGAAGGTTTTTAGTGGTAGTTAATCCCATGAGAGGAGAGTGACTATCCTTTTCCCACAGAGCAGCTGGGTAGGTCTTAAACAGCTCATAGTTTAAAAAGAATATATAGGGCGCTCTGGTAGCCTAGTGGTAAGAAGCTGCACTGCAATCCCAAAGGCATGCAGTTAGACCCCCACCAGCTGGGCAAACTCTTGTGCCATTAACTATCTCTGAAAACCTGCTAGAGGGTCAGCTCTGGGCTGGTTTCTATTTAATGGCATATAACAACAACAATATAGTAAATAAAAGCAATAAATGTGACCACAGGAATTCTGATGGTCCTTTTTACACCCATAAATTCTGAAGCTCCATCTGACATACTTTACATGTTGCAAGGCGGGATCAGTCCTCCGAGAGGGATGTCATGCTTGGGAGGGTGGAGGGGCAGTGCAAGAGAGGAAGATCGTAGATAAGATGGATTGATTCAGTCACTGGGGTAGTCGGGGTAGGCGTGTCAGAGACTGTAAGATTGGCACAGGATAGAGCAGGGTTTAGGGCTGTTGTACATAGGGTTGCTATGAGTCACAGACAAATTGATGGCATATAACAACAATATACATACAAAGCATGGAGCTGGAGGAAATGGGACAGAGCAGATCCTTAAGAAATATTACCTGAAATGAGCACTGGGAGAGATGAGGTATTTACCAAAATGCAAGGAATGAGTCAGGCCTTTTTAGGCAGAGTGGGCAGGAGTACCAAGGTCTGGTGGTGAGAAGAAAGCCTGCTCATTCAGGATTTGAGCTGAATGATGAAGGGATATATGAGGCTGAGCCAGAGACATGCAGAAAGCCAGACTGGAGGGTCATGAATGTTGTTGTTGTTGTTATGTGCCGTCGAGTCGCTTGCAACTCACAGCGACCCTATGTACAACAGCCCTAAACTCTGCTCTGTCCTATGCCAATTGCACCGTCTCCGATACACCCATCCCGATTACCCCAGTCAATGAATCAATCCTACTCATAGAGGGCCTTCCCCTCTTGCGCTGTTGCCTCCACCCTGACAAGCATGATGTCCCTCTCCAAGGACATCACCCTCCTTACAACATGTCCAAAGTATGTTAGAGGAAACCTCAGAATCCTTGCCTCCAAGGAGCCGCCCAGTTTAACCCTTTCCAGGATGAATCTGTTTGTTTTTCTAGCAGTCCATGGTATCCTCAACACTCTTCTCCAGCACCACAGCCCAAAGGCATCAATTCTCCTTCTATCCTCCTTAGTCACTTCCAACTCTCTGATGCATAACAAGTGATAGCAAAGACCATGGCCTGTATCAGACGCACCTTAGTCTCCATGTTAGGCCAGGACATTTAGCATTTCTCTTTAGAAGGCATGCATTACTAAAAGTCTGTGGGACAACTGAGTCTATTAACTTGGCCTTCTGACTCAACTTGGCAGTTGGATCTAACAACTTTGAATCCAAAGATTACATTTTGAAAAAGCGACTCCATCAAAGCAAGCACAGAAGGCTGACTAGTCACTTCATCTCTGTACCTCACTACTAGGCTGTAGAAGAAGATAGTGACCAGCCATGTGCCCCCTGTGTACAGAAGAGGTGGGCATGAGGAGGTTTGGCCTCCCAAGGATGTAAATACAGATTGCAAGGCTACTATCTTTTACAAACAAGGAAAAGATGATTGGGAGGTATTCTAATTATCTGTGAGACAGCTCTGCAGCCAAGTTTAGTAATGGACAGATGGCTACCAGAAAGGGGCTGGTAAAACCAGAGGGTAGAGACTTCGGGCAGGTTATTGCAAGGACAATGTTGGGGAAGAAAAACGATAGAAATGATAATGCTATGGAAATGAAACATCTCAGCCATGCCTTTTACAAACACTTGACACTGGTGAAGTCAGTTCTTCTCACTGAAACTCAAGCTGTTAATATGAAGGGAAAAAAATTAGGGTGGGTGGAGGGAGGAAATGATATCCAATTACAACATTGTAAAAATATGAACTGAAGAAATAAAATCTGCACTTCTTTGCAAGTTCTTTGTAGTTTATAAAATAAGTTACCGGATTCATTCTTAGATTACAGTAGGGCAGGAAGAACCATCTGTTGAGCGCCTGTTGTGTGCAGGGAACACTACCGCGTTTTTTTTTACATTCATCTCATGCTATCTTCATAACCTTTCTAGATAAGTATTATCACTTAAATTTCCATTTTCGAGAAATGAAGTCACGGAGCTAAAAATTGTTGTTGTTTGTTGTTATGTGCC
>NW_006399755.1:2594327-2603576 GCF_000299155.1 Elephantulus edwardii
TCATCTATTTCTTCTTCTTTGGCTCTGGTTGTTGGTGCATATATCTGAATGATAGTGGTATTTACTGGGCTTCCTTGTAAGCGTATGGATATAATCCTGTCACTCACAATGTTGTACTTCAAGATGGATCTAGAAATTACTAGCTGAGTTATATTTGAACCCAGGATTGTGAGAGGTTCTAAATCCTTCTGATACTTCCACATGTTGCCTCTCTCAAGTTGTTAAAACTCTCTAGGCTTTTTTTATACCCCTGTGACCTCAGGGTTATTTTGACATTAAAATGAGATTAATTATTTAACTTGTCCAAATTTCTGTTTTCTCATATGCACAATTGAAGCGAATTGATATAATAATAGTAATTAAAAGAAACAAAAATGAAATATAATGAATTAAATATATAAAGGGCTTAATTATAGTGTTTAGATCAGCACATATATAATAAGTAATGTAGTTAATATTTAATATACCTTCTTCACAGGTAAAAACGTAAAGGTCTAACAACACCATCTACTGGAACAGACATTGGGATAGTAGAAGCTCTTATACCTCACTAGCAATGCAAAAGTATGTTGAGGAGAAATAGAAAACACCTATTAAAATTAAGAATGCTCACATCCTATTATATTTCTAGGTAATGTTGTTATTGTTATGTGCCGAGTCACTTGCGACTCATAGCGACCCTATATACAACAGCCCTAAACTTTGCTCTGTCTTGTGCCAATTGCACTGTCTCCGATATGCCCATGCATGAGGACATATTTCTAGGAATGTTTGTAGCAGGAACCATTCTAAGAAAGAATATTGTAAATAATTTTATTATCTGTCATTAGGAGAGAGATCTCTTTATAGAGCTGTGAAACAAAACTAACACACTTCTCTGGAAGTTCAAATTTATATCAAGTCAACTATAAACAACAGATTAAAACCTTACTCTAGTACTATTCTCAAGATCTTAGCTATTCTCTGGTTGATGACTGCAGCTACTGTGTCAGTCCTACTCTTTCAAGGTCTTCCTTACTTTCACTGACTCTCTACTTTTCAAAGCATGATGTCTTTCTTCTGATAACATGTGCAAAGTCTGTGAAATGAAGTTTTATTATCCTTGCTCCTGCTTCATTTTCTCCAAGACAGAACTGTTTGTTCTTTTGGCAGTTCATGGGCTATTTAAATACTTTTTCTCCAACATCACAATTTGAAGTCATCAATTCTTTTGGTCTTTGTTATGCATTGTCCACATTTCACATGCATATTGTTGTTATGTGCTGTTGAGTTGCCTGTGACTAATAGTGTCCCTTTGTGCAACAGCTCTGAAACCTTCCCTGTCCTGAGCCATTCTCATTGATTCCAACACACCTACCCCAACTGCCCTTGTTAATATATCAATCCATTTCGACCGAGGTCTCCCTTTCCTGCACTGTCCCTCCATCTTTCCGAGCATAAAGTCTTTGTCTAAGGATCGGTCCCTCCTGGCCACATATCCAATGTGAAACGGAGCTTCATAATCGTAGTCTCCAAGAAGAAACTTGGTTTCACCCTCTCAGAAAGACTTATTTGTTTTCTTGGTGGTCCATGGTATGTTCAAGACTCTTCTCCAGCACCACAACTCAAAGACATCAATTCTTCTTCTATCATTCTTAGTCATTATCCAGCTCTCTGATGCATAGCAGATAAGTGCAAAGACCACGGCCTGGATCAGGCATACCTTAGTCTCTAGACTTACATTATTGCTTTTCAGCAATCTGGAAAGGTCCCCGACAGCAGATTTATCTAATGCAATTACTTTAATGCATATTAAGCAAGTAAAATATCTTGGCTTAGGTAAAGTGTACGTTAGTCTTTAAACTGACATATTTTTTAAAATTTTTTATTGTTATTAATTTTAATGAAAATTTACAGAGACTTTGGATTTCTGTTCATTCATTGTTGTACTTTTCTCCCTCCCACCCCTCCTCCAGTACACTCTTCTCTTTGAAAAGTAAAAGAAAAATTCTTTCATTGTTTTATAATCCCTCCCCGCAGGGTTCACTCCACTATGCAGCCTTCATTATGGACTCTTGAAATGACTATACTACCTAATTACATATCCTTTTTTTTTTTGACAGAGATTTTGGATTTCCATTTATTCATTGCTACATATCCCTTTTAAACAGTTTCTCCCAATGCAGTATACTTTATTTCCCATCTTTTTTAGTCTCCCCCCAAACCTGATGTCAGTCCTGTTTTTCCCTTTTAAACAGTTTCTCCCAATACAGTATACTTTATTTCCCATCTTTTTTAGTCTCCCCCCAAACCCGATGTCAGTCCTGTTTTACAACAGTGGTACTATGCAGTATTCATCCTTTTGTAACTGAGATATTTCACTCAGCATAATGTCCTCCAGGGTCACCCATTTTGAATAATATTGCATGAGTTCCTTGTTTTTCAATGCAGCATAGTATTCCATTGTGTGAATATACCACAGCTTCTCTATCCATTCATTTGTTGATAGGCACTTAGGTTGTTTCCAACTCTTTGCTATTGTGAACAAAGCCGTGAAAAACATGGGTGTGCATACATCTGCTTGGGTGGCAGTTATGGTCTCTTTGGAGTATATTCCCAGTAGTGGAATTGCTGGGTCAAATGGTATCTCTATTTGCAACTTTTTGATGAAGTGCCACACCACCTTCCACAGTGGTTGCACCATAAACTGACATCTTTTAAAGAGAGTCTTGTCAACAGACTTTCCTAATGTAATATATCTTTTAATTTCTTGACTACTTTTTTTTCATGTGTTGATTATGAAAACAAGTAAAATAAAATCTTTATTAACTCCAATGTTTTCTCCTGCTGAATATTTTCCAAAAATGACTGGAACAGAGAACTGCCAGTTGTGTAAGCTGTGTTTATACGAGGCCATAACATTAGGAAAACCAAAGCCAACATTAGATGGATCTTGGCCAAAAGCCGAGAGTACCAGAGGAATGTCCATCTGTGTTTCATTGACTATGCAAAGGCATCTGACTGTATGGACAACAACAAATAATGGCTAATCTTGAGAAGAATGGGAATCCCAGAACACTTAACTATGCTCATGTGAAACCTATACTTGGACTAGGAAGCAGTCCTCAGAACAGAGCACAGATGGTTCAGAATCAGGAAATGTGTGTGTCAAGGATGCATCCTATGTCCATACCTTTTCAAGCTATAGGCAGAACAGATCATTCAGGAGGCTGAGCTTTATGAGGAGGAATGTGGCATGAAATATGGTATCAAAACCTTGCTTGCTGAAACTGAGAAGGACCTGAGGCATTTGCTGCAGAATGTCAAGGAAATTCTGTATGAATTGAAGCTCAGCATCAAGAAAACAAAGATTCTCACCACTGAGCCAACTGGCAGCTTTATGATAGATGGAGAAGAGATTGAGATTCTTTGCCACTTCAGCTTACTAGGTTCCACAATCAATATTCTTAGCACCAGCAGTCAGAAAATAAAAAAATGAATTGCACTGGGAAAGTCTGCTGTCAGGAACCTCTCTAGAGTACTGAAAAACAATAATGTCAGTCTAGAGACTAAGGTGCACCTGATACAGGACATGATCTTCACAATTACTTGATATGCATCAGAGAACTGGACAATAGCTAAGAATGATAGAAGAATTGATGCCTTTGAATTGTGGTGTTGGAAAAGAGTGTTGAATATATTGTGAACTGTTGGGGAATGTTAGGGAGGAAGGGAGGGCCTCTGGCCAGAACAGAATACCTAGCTCCGGATAAGTGCAAGCCTCCCAACGGCTTTTAATACGGGACAGAGAGAACTCTCCTTTGGCCACACCAGCTTGAGAAAGCTTACCACCTGGGAAGATGGCTGCTGCACCTGTTAAGCTGGGAGTAGTCCACAGGAGGCTGAGGTTCTCCTATCCAATGTGCATGTCCCATGTCTGCAAGCCCACCCTATCCTGTCTTCCTGTTAACTTGCTTGTATATAAGTGTGCTGCAGTCCCCAATAAAATTGAGCTGGATTGACTCTCTGAATGGCTCTCAGAGTGGTATGTTTCCATCGTGCTTAACCCCACCAGGGTGTTGCTCTTCACTGCTGGCAAATAGACAGTGACAGTGGACAACTAGGACAACAAATAAGTCAGTCCTAGAGAGGGTGAAACCAAGCTACTCCTTGAAGACAAGGATTTTGAAGCTCCATGTCAAATACTTTGGGCATGTGGCCAGAAGGGACCAGTCCTTGGAGAGGAACATCATGCTCAGAAGAGTGGAGGAACAGCACAGAAGAGGAAGACCTAGGATGAGATAGATTGATTTAGTGCCTGAAGAAGTGGGTTTGGGTCTGTTGGACATGATTAGATTGGCTCAGGAAAGGACAAGGTTCAGAGCTGTTGTATATAGAGTCACCATGAGTCACAGGCAACTTGATAGCATATAACAACAATGACGACAACATCATGAGGTTGTTGTTTGGTTCAATAGTGAGGTTTGGGTTTTTTTGTTTTTCTGATTTTGAAGTGCAATCCATATTGAAGGTTGTAGTCTTTGATTGCTTCTGTAAATGCTTAAAATCTTCTTCCTTTCTGCAAGCAAGGTTATGCCAGTTGCAAAATGTAGGTTGTCAAAGAGTCTTCCTCTAAACCTGATGCCACATTTTTCTTCTTAATAAATAATTTGCCCAGCATAAATATTGAATGTATTTGTTGTTTTGGGATTCATTGGGTCAATTACAACTCATAGCTTACCCCCTGAACAACAAATCTGAAATTTGCCATATCCTGTACCATCCTCACCATCTTTCATATGTGGGAGCCCACTGTTATAGTCATTGTGATAGTCCAGTTTGTTGAGTGTCTTCTTCTCTTTTTCTGGCCCTCTAATTTTCCCAGCATGATGTTCTTTTCCAGGACAGAATGTTTAAAGTATGTGAGATGAAGTTTCACCTTCCTTTTCTCTAAGGAGCACCTTTATTGCAATTCTTCCATGACATACTTGTTCATTCTTTTGGCAGTCCATGGGATACTGTGAAAGAATACAATTCTGATACATACCAGAAGCAAATAACTGCTTCTTGGTCTATACCCAGATTTCCCATGAGCACAACAATCAAGTATTTCAGAATTCCCATTCTTCTCAATGTTATTCATCATTTGTTATGATTCATACAGATTAGTCTGTTTCCATACTCAACAAGACACAAGTGAACATCTTTCTGGTATTCTCTGCTTTCATCCAAGATCTATCCAATATCAGTAACGATGCCCTTTGTTACATGGTATCTTCTTAATCTAACTCAAATTTCTGGAAGCACCCTCATTTTTTATTATCTGTTGCAAGTGAATGATATTAAGGATTTTGTTCCAATATTCAATAATTATCAATGCGTTTTATTGCAATTTGATTAATTAGAGATTGCAAGAGTTAATAGAAATCTGAATTTCCTTAACTTTGGTTTCAGTGGTTGGCATATAATCTTAAATGATAGTTTTATTACCTGATCTCCCATGCAGGTTGATGGGTATATTGCTATCACTGATAGCATCACAATTCAGGGTGCATCTTGACATGGTGAATGTGGCAATTTCATTCTCTCTAACTTGTAATTCCTTGCAGAGTAGACTATTTAACTGCCTGATTCCAAATGGTCAATGCCAGTCTATTTCAGCTCACTAATGCCCAGGATAGGGAGCTCTGGCGATCTTCTGGGTAACGAGTTGTGTTGCTAACCTAAAGTTCGAATGCACCCATTTCTCCTTAGAAGAAAGATTAACTTTCTCCCTTAGTGCAATTTCTAGCCTCTGAAAACCTATTGGAGGATCTCTCTCAGCTATGAGTTGAGTTGGAACTCATCAGCACATAATAACAACAATGTCTACAATAATGATTCTTATATATTCCACATTATTTTTTATTCTTTCTAATTTTTTAGATTCATACTTCCGGTATTTCAACATACAACTTTTCAGTGGTATTTGCTGTTGTTTGTCCTTATTTTGAAGCATGTTACATCAGTAAATGAAGATCCATTAGCTAAAAAAGATCTTGAAAACTCTTTATGTTGGGTGGATGGTGCTGTTGTCTACTACTCAATGGCACTTACCCACAATAACAAAAAGAAAGCTCTGTTGGCCTAGTGGATAGAAAGTGATGCTATAAAAGAAAGGAAAAAAAAAGAAAAGAAAGTGATGCTACCAAGCCAAAGGTGGGTGGTTTTAATCTGTGGCCCTCAGACCTGGTTTTAATTGTTTTTGGTCAAACATTCTTCTAAAGTGGTACATCCCTGGTCTGTCCATTTGCTGTACAGGGGTAACTCGTGGTTGCTGTGAAGCTGAACACTGTGACACTGATGTGTCAAATATGATAATGGTTACCCATGGTGGACAGTGTTTGGTGGAGATCCCCAATTAAAACAAGCTTGGAAGCAAGAGTGGCATCCACTTCTGAAAGAGCTTGCCTCTGGAACTCTACGAACTTGGAGAAATGATGAAAGTTATACAAGTATTCAGGTCTTCATTCATAGGGTCGCTATAAGTCGTCTATGACTCGGTGGCACTTAAACAACAACATACCCATTTAGTCAATGAGTATTAGAATAAATCCTAAAAGACAAGGAGTGTCCTCTTTTTAGAGTGAAGCAAAGTTCTTCTATCAAGAGAATGATTCTGCATGTGCCTACGCTGTCCCAGAGACCATCAGAATGCCTTATTTGGATGTAGAGGAAACATACATGATATGTATGAGATTTGGCAACTCACCTTGGCACACAAAGGAAGATGGTGTTTCCCCTGGGTGAACTCGTCCTGTGATGAATACAACCTTCTGTTCTGCTCCATCCCTAAGGTTGTCTGTAAGAGAAATATTTTAAAAGTTTCTAAGGAGGGAAAAACATTAAGAAAGTTAAGTTTGAGGCATTGGTGGGTGTGGCTGACTGGGCTGAGGGCTTTGCATTTGTTATCTCTTAAATCACAGAGTCAGTACCATTAAGACCCAATTGTTTCTAGTATAACTATGTCCTTGGATACCCAATATTAAAAGATCCACATTATTTCCTTTCCTTGATACAACTGATCATATAAGTATCACAATGATTTGAGGAAGTCATATGAGTGAAATACAATCCCAGATACTCTGACTGTGATCTTAAGCAAGTTTTGTATTCTTTCTGAGGTTGAAAAATCTCCATGAGAATAATTATTTCTACTTAGTAAATTTGTTGTAATGATTTAGTGATAATTTGTTGTGATGATTTAAAGCAAATCTACACATTGTACACTACATAGTAAACATTGATTGAACAATAAAGAAGGTAGCTATTTATATTAAGAATAATAATAATAATAGAAATTTCCATTTGATTACCTCCTTTTCTGCCAGGCACATTATACATTATTGATAATTCTCACAACTATGTGTACTGTTATTACCCCTTTTATAGAATTAGAAATTAAGTTATAGGGGTTATATGATTATTTCCCAAGGTCATACAATTAATAAGTGGTAATGCAAGTGACATGATACATAAAAACAACAGCAATGCTGGAATTAGAACATTAGTTCTTATCTTGATGAAATTAATAGGGACATGATTTCTTTTTCACCTTAAACAATTAGAAAATAGGATTAGTGTACAATCCAACAATTTTCAGACATTAGATAAGAATCATTGTAGAATTGTAAGAGATGAGAGGGAAAAACCCAATGCTTGTCTATTTTGTGCCTGGAGGTCACAGAGAAGACAATAAGACAGTCTTACTGAGATTAAAGTTCAGGGAATATGAAGTTGTTGGAATTGTGAACCAGATATTCACTGGATGGAGTTCTGTAAAAACTGAGTCCCAGAAAACAGCAAAGTTCTCTTGAGTCATTAAGATGAGTATATATGGGTGAACCATCATAATATAAGGGAAAGTGACCTGGAAGCTATGATCTGACAAGTTCTAAGAACACACAAGGACTTAGAATCATCTGAGTTCCTACCATTTGGGTGGAAGTCCTTATAGTTTATTGTGACACTCAGTGAAGACCCTGGAAGATTCACGCATTAGTGATGGACTTAAACTACGCTCGCTCCACTCTAAAGCCAAATCCACTGTCAGTGAGTCAGTTCCAACTCAGAAACCCTCTGTCAGGTTTCTGAGGCTGTAAATCTTAACAAGAAGAGACTACCCATATTTCCTCCAAATAGTGGCTACCAGACTCAATCCACTAACATCTTGGTCAGCAGTGTAGCCCATTATGTACTACTTCACCATAACACACTAGCAAAGCTCTAAAATAACTCTCAAAAGGATTAAAAAGTAAAGGAGTAAACATAACTAGATAAAGCTTGACTTTCTTTAAAGAAAGAAAATAATACATACTCTCAAAAATATATAATTCATAATACCTAACACACAGTAAAAATTACTATACATCAAAAAAAGTCCAAAATACGACATCATTCTCTCTTGGAACCACTGTTGTATTTGAATGGCAGTGATCCTGCATTTGGATCAGCAGTGCAACTCTCTACAGACTAGGCCCATAAAGCCTGAGTGTTTACATAGATGGTAACAGATTTGGAGGATTTTGACTACATGCCTCTGTAGAACCTTGATTATGTTTTATATTCATTAAAATTCTATAGATGCTGAAAAAAAAATATGACACCAAATCAACTTAAGTTTTTGTAGCCCCTATATAAGTCTATTTGTACAAGGAAACTTAGCTTTTGAGAAGATATATTATTTAGGGAAAGGCAGTAACCAAAAGTACCATTTTTAGAAAGAAGGGGCAGAATGTGGGATGATGGGAGACAAGCAATTGATACAGAATAGAACAAAAACTTGAAGAAGATTCAGGAGGGATAATTGAGAGAAGAAGAATGAAAGGATTCCATTTGTGTTAGAGAATGATCTGGAAAGGGAGGAAGAAAGAAAGGTATAGAGATACTGATACTTAACAGGCTTTTTATTTCTGAAATGCCGCAGACAGGTCATTTCGAAAGTAGTTCAAATTCTAACAGTTGATGCATCAATGGCATCAATTAAACTTAAGAATACAACTCGATTGAATCAGTTGTTTATAGAGCTTAGGATTTGCTGATCTGTTAGGTTGACCTACTGAGTATGGTCACCACTTCCTCCATAATAAATCCCTTAAGGATAGCCAGAAAGGTAATGGAGCCAAAATACATTCAGGATAGCTCACTGTGTACTCAGTTCTATGTCAAACAGCTTCAAGAAAGAAAGAAGGAAAGAAGGAAAGAAGGAAGGAAGGAAGGAAGGAAGGAAGG
>NW_006399755.1:2603744-2614055 GCF_000299155.1 Elephantulus edwardii
GAAAGAAAGAAAGAAAGAAGGAAGGAAGGAAGGAAGGAAGGAAGGAAGGAAGGAAGGAAGGAAGGAAGGAAGGAAGGAAGGAAGAAAGACTTGGTACCCCGTAAATGTTATGGTCTAATTGAGGAGTTGGATACTCGGACATTTCTGGAAATTAATGGAAGATCCTCAAGGAAACTGGGTTGTGTTGGTGGTGTATGTCTAGCGTCTCTCAAGGGAGTAGTTTGTGTTAAAACATTTTAAAAATACTTGTATAGATTGTTATAAAGTAACTTAAGCCCATATTATTTTATTTACTCTCCATGTCTCTGTTAGATGAGTAGTATCAATCCTATTTTACAGGGAACTGAGATTCATAAAAGGAAGGGATATGCCTAAGGCCATGTGGCTACAAGTGGTGATGTAAGGCCCCAGCTCAGCGCAGAGGCATTTACTACACTCCATGTTTCCTTCTGGACCCAGTATCTACTGCACTTCTTCCATCTACAATGTACCCAAGAGAGTTTTATTTCATTTCTTATTGATGGGTGGGAGCTGAGCTGCTTACTGTGTTAGTATTTATATTGCTTTTCACTTAAAGATGGGTCAAGAAGAAAGCTTTTTTTTAAAAGCCACCAAAACATTGTCTAACACTAACCCTATCTATCCTGTAGCTGTTGCAGTCTAGAAATGATAAATGGCATTATCGAGACCCTTGATGAAGGTTACTTCTATGAATGTCTCCCCTGACCCACTATCAACTGAATTGCATTCAGCATTTCTGCTGACCACAGGGAAATGCAAAATGGGCATTCTATTTGCACACTAATTTTACTGAGCCCCTGCGTCTTCATAAAATGATAACGTAGGGCTAATAAAAATCAAGCATCTCGGGTGCTAATATAAGCAAATGTTGATGCAGGCAGGTAACAAATTGCTTTGTCATTTAGGAGGCCGTAAAAGAGCATTATAATCATCTTTAGGCAAAATGGATGGGTCGTCTTTGCTTAGCTTTTAGCTTTCATTTGCAAAATCAATTTAAAGTAATGTAGCAGCTCTGAGGTGGTGTGACATGGGAGCCCCCCCTCCCTGCACACGCATTCTCCCACTTCCACTCCCGTCCCCCCTCCCCTCCCTCCACCTGCCTGTCACTGAATCCTCAGCTTCTGTGCAAAGCAAATTAAATATAATCTTGGTTGAGGAAACAAAGAAGATGAAGGAAGTATGCTTGAACAAAAATCAAGGTGGGAAAGAAGCTGAACAATAAGACCACAAACAAGAGCCCAAGAAGGGAAGGCAACCCTGGGTAGATTTTTGGCTGTGATATGAACAAGGTCACGTGAGCACTCTCAAAATGGAATGGGGAACATGTACATGACTCCCCAGTTAAGCGGATAGTGTTTGGAGTTAAATGTGAACATTTATACTCTGCCTACCTTTATCATAGCTTTCCATTATCCACTAGTTCCTTATTCATATTTACTGAACACCTATTAAGTGCCCAGGCACTGGCTATTTTTACATTTATGTCATTTTACAGAAAGCCCTGGCAAAGAAATATTAGATAACTTGGCCTTGTTTCTATAGCTAGTGACTGGAAGAAACAGAGACTCAGTCCAGGCAGCCTGACTCCAGAACCTCTATGCTATCCTGCCTCTTGTGAAAGTCAGATCCCTTTATAAGAACAACTAAGTGATATGTATTGAGTACTTATTCGGTGGCAGGTACTTTACAGGCTGGATCTTCTTTAAATCTCACAGTAAACCTATGAACTATGTGCTACTTCTTATCCTAATTTTATACTTTAAGAAATTAAGATTCAGAAAGGTTAAATGATTTGCCTAAATTTACAAAAGCAGAAAAAAAAAAAGAGTAAGGATTAAACTTTGATCTGTATGAGGCCCAAGTTTATGCTTTTAACCACCGTGTCATACCATCTCTTAAGAGATGAAATTCTTTGTTAATCTCTTCCTTTCAAGAGATAGAAATTAACTACCCTTCCTTTTATTTGGGCTTGATTCAGACATACTGTTAAGAAATAGAATAGACTTGTACACCAATTTTCATAACAGCATTATTTTCCATCACAAGAACATAGAAACAGTCCAAATGTGCAACCACAGTCAATGGCTTGATAAATTATAGAACATTCACATGATGGAATACTGCATAGCACAAAAGAGCAATGATTTTGTAAATCACTACCTAAACTGGGAGGAACTGAAAAACATTATGCTAAGTGAACTAACTCAGTTTTATAAAGACAAATCCTGTATAAGACCATTGTCATAGAAATAGATAACTAGTAAAACGTGTTTGAGGATCTGGGGTGGGGGAGCAGAGGAGTGAGGGTGGGTGGGGATGGGATGGGGGTTGGTAATCATAGGGTTGCACAATTTGATGAGTGAAGGGAGGGATGCGTAAAGGAAATGGGAAAGATCTGGTGTGAAAAACAATGCACCCAAACTTTGTAAGGAAAACAGTATAAAATAAAATTTTTACATTAAAAAAATAGAATAGTATACAAGTGAAGGTACATCACTTTTCCCTCCACTTTTAAAAAATCTGTAATTTGTTTGCTGTATGGTGGTGGTTTACCTGCTTCTCTGATGATGCTGGATGATATGCCATCAACATTTCAAACATGAGCAGGGTCATCCATGGTGGAGAGATCTTAGCCGAGCGTCTGGACTAAGACAGACCAAGAAGCAGGCCTGGCCATGCACATCTGCAATAGGAGGCCTTTGAAAACCTTATAAATAGCAGATGAACATTGTCCAGCACAGTGCCAGGAAATGAACATCTCAAGTTAGAAGAAACTCAAAATACAACTAAATCTATTAGCTCTGGAAATTGTTTTGGAATCTCTTTAGGATTTTTCTATATGTGGGATCATATCACTCTGCTTAATTCCCTTCATAGGTTGACTCATTCTCAAGAGAAGCCCAGTGTCTCTATCCTGGCACCCTGAGTCTCTGGTAAGTGGTTCATTTCTCTAGCCTCTTCCTTAGGCCCCAACATCAGCTAACTGTTGGCAATTTTCCAGACACGACATCTCCCACATCTCCACACTTGGGTACATGTTTTTCTCTGCCTAGAATTCCAGCCCCCATCTCGTCTGTCTGGCTCACTCCTACTCAGCCTTCAGAAGTCAGCTCGGATGTGTCTCCTGTGAGAAAGGAGGGAGAAAACTAACCTTCATCGAGACCTTGCCTGATCACCAGCCATGTTCTTGATGCTATGTTTTACCTTACTTTATCAGCACAATAATTGTGTATGCTGCCTTACAAAATATGCCATGTTAAAGATCATATGAGGGTATTATTCTCTTATTTACATTGATAACAAAGAGTGGATGAGGGTTATGAATAATTGTGAGAAGATGACAAAGCATAAAACTTGTGTGTTTTATTTTATTAGAAACTATAGCTATCATATTAGCAAATTGAAGTTTCATATGGTGACCTGCTGGATGGGAAGTTGCGCTGCTAACCCAAAGAGGAGTAATCTCCTTTGTGATTTACAGCCTTTGAAAGCCTACTGAAAGTCAGCCAGGAGTTAGTCCTACCTCAAGAGTAAACACTGTAACTTAAAATCTAATGTAGCAATAATGGAAAAGCTATTCCTTTTAGAACATGCCTGTTCAATCATCACAAAGGCCAAAATATATGGAGCACCTACCGTATGCCAGAAGTCATTCAAAGTGCATCACAGGCAAATCCCATTTAATTACCACCAAAGATTCATGTGTTGAGTGATATCATCACCATTTTAAAGATGGGATAACTGAGACACAAGAGGACTAAATAATTTGCCAACAGTCATATGACTGGTAGATGGGATAACCAGGACTCACATCCACAAGGTTTAGCTCGAAAACATCATGAAGTCCATGGTTGAAGCACTACTAGCTGAAAGGTTCCTGGTTGGGACCCTTCCAGAGGCATTTCAGACGACAGGTATGATGGCAATTGCATCCAAAAGATGAAAACCGTCCTGGGCAATTCTGCTCTGCGTACATGAGGTTGCCATGCATCAGAATTGACTTTATAACAGCTAGCAACAACCCTACATTGCCTCTTGTGAGTCATTTTCTTCATGCTTTTGCCCAAATTTCTTTTTATAGGAAGCCCTTCCTTACGTGTAACCACAATCTACTTGTTTATAATTTACTTTCAGATTTTTTTTTTTTTTAGTTCTTTTTTACACTCTTCATTGTGATTTGAATAGAAGTCTATGAAGATACTGGCCCTCCTTTCACTCATCCATACAGATTTATTCTCCTTTCCCTCCTTTCATTCTCTCAGGTACGTTTTGTACCAGCTTGATAGACACAGATTTAATCCCCTCTTCCTTTCCCCGTCATTTCTTCATGCATGTCTTATATTGTCTTATTGGTTGCCTTACTCATAATGTCTTCTCATTCATTTCAGAATCACGTTTCCTTTACCTATCCTAATGCCATGTTCCTTAGCCATCCATTGCTTCTTATTCTCCCTGCTTCCCCCCAACCCCTCCCCTTAATACTCTTGATTTTGCAGTAGTGGTCGTAAAACTGCATTTGTTTGTGACAGAATTTACTCAGCATTATGCCCTATTAACTTATTCATATTGTATAATGTTTCTTGAGATCAGCATTGTTTTTCAATGTTGCTTAATATTCCATTGCATGGCTGTACCACTGTTTCTCTATCCATTTGTTTGTTAATGAACACGAGGGCTGCTTCCATATTTTTGCTATTGTGAATAATGTTACATAAGCATGGTGGGCATACATCTATTTGTGTCTTACCTCTGTCTTCTTTGGAGTAGATTCTTAGTAGTAGGATAGTTGGGTCAAATGGCATTTCTATTTTAGTCTTCTGGAGCACTATAGTGCTTTGCATAGTGGTTGTTCTAGTTTACACTCCCATCAGCAATGCATCAGGGTTCAAATTTCTCCACATCCTTGTCAACATGTATTACATGTTGTCTTGTGGAACTTTGTCATTGTTGCTGGCTGAGATAATATTTAATTGTTGTTTTCATTTGCATGTCTCTTAATAGCTAGCAATTTGAATATCCTCTTTGCTGAAGAAGTTCTTTATGTCTTCTGCCCTGTTTGCAATTGGGTTATTTGCCACCCTCTTTTGGAGGTGCTGAGTGTTCTATAGATTTTGGATATAAATTCCCTATTGAATGTCATTATTAAATTTTTTCCCAGTCTATGATCTTTATTTTTACCCTGTTGAAGAAGTTTTTTGATGAATACAAGGATTTGATTTTTAGAAGAACCATTTATCTATTTTATCCTCTCCTGGTATTGGATCTAGGGGTTCTGTTTTATACTCAGAGATATTTCATTTTATTTCTGTATATTTATTAGGAATATACCATTGACCAGGTAGTTATTGAATGCTAAATACACAGACATGAATCAAAGAAAAGTTGTCCTACAGGGTTATGGCCTGTTTATTGAGGTTAACAGCAACACACGCCTAACTTGATAACCAGGCAAGGTCTGATGAACAGCAGTTGTTAAGCTTCAATTTAAATTATATTTAAACTAATAAAGACATGGTTAAGGGTGAAGATGGAGGTAAGTACAAATTTTAGAGAGAGGATCACATGTCAAAGAACTGTCTCTCTACCATCTATCTGCACCCACTGAGCCACTGCCTCACTGTCCAAACCCAGCTTCCAGGCCTTGATGCCATCACCAAGAGACCAGCACCTGCCTGGATCTATTCCTTTCTCCATTAACGTAGGCTTTTTGTTATCTGTATGACCTGCCCTTGAATTTTATTTCTCTTTCCTTATACTATAAATTATGGTGGCTTAGTGCTAAGGAATTGCACTGCCAATGCAAATGCTCATGGTTCAAATCCACCAGCTGTGCTGCAGGAGAAATATGGACAGTTTTGCGATTTACTGTCTTTGAACATCCAGCAGAGGATGTGTTAGCTCCAATTTGACAGAATACAACAACAACACTTTATCTGTTGCAAATACACCTTAAGGTGGTCCCCAGTGAGTCATACTCCTCTATAATTCCCTTCACCATGACCGTGCAGCCTACTATCTATGTACTGTCGTCACACCCCCTATGGCTGACTCAAGTGCTACAATACTTTTCCTAGTGTCACACCAATGTTTCACCAAGTTCCTGCACTCAGGCAGTCCTCAGTCTGGGAACAGAGTAATCAAGCAGTCACAGCTAAGGAAGATAATGCATGAACACGGGGAGTAGAGGCTGTTACCAGAGCCAAAAGGAACAAGCATAGATTCCTAGAATGTCACCAGATTAGGAGACTGATTCAGTAAGCTCCTACACTCCTTCAAACACCTCTCTTGAAATACTATGTTTAAATGACATACTCTTAGCCCACATTAACTAACCAGTTAAGTTTTTTCCTTATTCCACGGGCAGTTCTCTCATGCTCTAAATTTATGCATTTATTTGTGTATGTTCTATTTTTCACTAGTAGAATAAAAGGTCCAAGCAGCAAGGATTTTATTTATTTATTTAATTTTGTACTGCTGTATCAGTGTTGGTAAAATAGAGTGAGTTTGGCAACTGTGGTTGAAAGTATAAGCTCTGAATTCCTACTGACCTGATTGGATCCTAACTTCAATAGTCTCACCTCACTGAACCTCAGTGGAGGACACATGAGGATTTATGATAAGGGTATCTACCTCACAGAGATTTTGTAAGCTGAAGTGTGATTAGATGTCTAGAATGCTTGTCACAGAATGTATAGTTGTTGTTATGTGCCATCATGTCAACCATGACTCATAGTGACCCTATGCACAATAGCTCCAAACTCTGCTCTATCCTGCGCCATTCTCATTGCCTCTGCCACATCTACCCTCATTACTCTAGTTACTATGTCAATCCACCTCACTGGGATCATGCTATCCTGCACTGTTCCTCCACCCTTCTAAGCATGATGTCCTTCTTCCTGGTAACACACCCAAAGTAGGTAAGATAGAGTCTCAAAATCTTTGCCTCCAAGGAGCAACTTAACTTCACCCTCTCTAAAATAGACCTGTTAGTTTTCTTGGTAGTTCTCATGGTATTTTCAATATTCTTCTCCAGCACCACAATTCAAAGGAATCAATTCTTCTGTCCTCTTTAGTCACTGTCCAGCTTTCCGATGCATAACAGGTAATTGTGAAGACCATGGCCTGGATCAGGCACACCTTAGTCTCTAGATGGAAATCCTTGCTCTTCAGCACTCTTGTGAGGTTCCTGACAGCAAATTTTCCTAATGCAATTCATCTTTTGATATCCTGACTGCCGGTGCCAAGAGAATTGATTGTGGAACCAAGCAAGCTAAACTTGTTAACAATCTCAATCTCTTCACTATCTATCATGATGCTGCCAATTGGCCCAGTGGTGACAATCTTCATTTTCTTGATATTGAGCTTCAATCTTATTTCAGACTATAGTCCTTGCCAATCCGCAGCAAATGCTTCAGACTCTCCTCAGTTTCAGTAAGCAAGGTTGTGTCATCTACATAACGCACATGGTTGATGAGTTTTCCTCCAATCCTAATGTTACATTCTTCCTCATAAAGTAGCTGCTAATATAAACAACTCAGGGACTTCTCCAAATTATTGAGGAGCAATGATATCTGATTGAGGACTAAGATTAATCTGATTCATGCCATGGTCCTTCTGATCACTTTCTATACATCTGAGAGCTGGACAATGAATAAGGATGACAAGAAAAATTGATGCCTTTGAGCTGTAGTGTTGGAGAAGAGCACTGAACATCTCATGGACTGTCAAAAGAACAAAGAAATATGTCTTAGAGAAGGTGCAGCCAGACTGCTCCTTGGAGGCTAAGATGATAAATAAAGCTTTGGCTCACATACTTTGGGCATGTTGCTAGGAGACACTACTCCTTGGAGAGGGACATCATGCTTGGAAAGGTGGGGGGTTGGCAAAAGAGAGGAAGATTTTGACCAGATAGATTGACACAGTGACTGCTGTAGTGGACTCTACTGTGTCAGGAAATGTGAAAATGGCACAGGATAGGACAGGGTTCTGATCTATCATTCCTAGGGTTACTATGGGTCATAATTGACTCAATGGCAACTAACAACAACAACAACACTATGAACAAAAGCATGTGGCAGGCCCTGAAAGGCTTTTATGAAAGATTATCTTTATCAGCTGGAATTATTTATTATTCTCATTTTACTGGCAAGGGGACTGATGTTAGGAGTGAGTAGATGATTGCCCCCGACCCCCGCAATATTACCTCTAATACGCTGCAGTCCTGCCTATAACCTCAAGTTCATCTGCCAAGAGGGCCAACAGACTTTCCATTTACCACTGTCCTTCATCTAGCTCCTCCTTCTTGTCCATCTCTCTCCTTTTAGATTTACCTTCCATTCACCTTAGTTGAACTAACCTTAAATGTCTTCATTTTAATCTAGTCATAGCCCTCTGCAATGTATTGATTGGCTTTCCACTGACTCCAAGAAGATACTGTTAATTACTAACTCCTAAGCCCATGTCTCTATTCTTACCCTGTTGACATTCAACTGACATTGAGTCAGACAGGTCTTTATTGTAGGGGACTGTGCTACCCATTGCAGGATAATTAGCAACATCTCAGATCTTTACCCACCAGATTCAAGTAGCACCCTCCTGCAAGTTGTGACAATCACAAATATTTCCATATATTGCCAACTCATTAGGGGACAAGATGCAGAATAGTCCCTGGTTGAGTACTATTCTTCTGTAAGGAATTGGGGGGGGGGGTTTCAGCCTTAGTAGTATCTTCTTAGCAAATTGTCCATTTTCTAGACTTTATGCCTTTCTCAACTCTTACAAAAATCCTCTCTCTATACTTCAAGCCCATTATGCTTTTTCCCTCCTCTGAAATCAGAGTTCACCGTCTGGACCCCTCATGTGGTCATAAATCATTTGCTTCTTGGTTCGGCAGGACCTGAAGCCACATCTCAGATCTGTTCTGCCTAACACCCAGCATCTGCTCTTCTGTGCCTCAGGGCCATCTTGTGAAAACAGTGGTGCTGGCAAAGTTTATTTTCAGTTCCTCCTCTGTCTGGTCTTACCCTCACTGGGTCATATTTCTTCAACGAGGTCAATCCCCCCCCGCCCCCACCATAGCCTGAAAGTTCTATCTCTGTGGTGGTCTTACTCATAATACAAGGATAGGGATAAAATGTTCTATTCTTGATGAAATTAGAGAACAGGGATTATAAGGATGGGTTACCCTCAGAAGAACATGCTTATGACAAATGCTGCTATTAATTAAACATTGGTAATAGAGGGAAAGGAGTCTTTTAGTATATCTCATATATTGTCACCTGCATATGAAAACAACTCTCTAACTTTAAAAGTAATGAAGTTTCTGATACAGAGGAGACTTAGAAACTGTCAGAAAGGCAAAGTTTGTAAGGTGATTGAGTAGAATATCTCTACTATATGGATGAATTTCAGAAGCCCAGAAAACAGGTGACTTGCCTCAGGTCACTGCTAGGACAACAGAGCCAGGTCTGTAAACCAGGATTATTGTTGTGTACAGCAGAGTCAGAACCAACCCATAGCTGACCCTCCAGCAGGTTGTTAGGGGCTAATCACATGAATAGACAGCAACAAAGTCCAAGAAGGTTTCCTCTCACTACATTGAGCTGCTTCCGTCAAAAGTAATGTAGGCTGGCATTTGCAAAGCACTAAGTGAAGGCTGCCAGAGAAAAGAAGGGGCATGAAAATGTCATGGTCCTGAGATATTAATGTTGGGCCAGTTGAGAAGTCATCACCTTAGAAGTTCATACCTGGACAATAACAGCACTGAATGTCATCCCAGCTCAGACTACCCCTTCTGGTCTCTGTCCATTTAAAAGCCTTCGTGCTGCTGGCACTCTAGGTCCATAATGAGATAGAGAGTAGGCTTCAGGGAGTAGGAGAACGGCTGGAGCGCTCTCCCTGCCATTGTCTGTCATCTTGTTAAATCTGCTCTCTGATGCTAGACCCCTCCAAACACCTATAATCATTATAAGTAGAGTTGCCTGTTTAGAATACCTGCTCAGGTCAGGCTCCATAGGAAACGGGCTAAAAACTCTGAAGTTTGCATGCAAGAACTTTGTTAAGGATTGTTTTTAGAAATCCTTGGATCAGGATAGCCACAATGCCTGGAGCAAGTTTCAAGGAGTGCTTTGAACTAATGGGGTCTTTTTTTTTTAAATTATTTTATTTTAATTTTTATTGCATTTTGTACAATCTTTCATTTACATTGTGTTTTTTTTAGGTTGTTTATTTTTCATTTCAACGAACATCTACAGAGATTTTGGGATTCCATTCATTCATTGTTGCACCCTT
>NW_006399755.1:2614320-2639759 GCF_000299155.1 Elephantulus edwardii
ATATTTCATCCAGTTTTTCTCAGTCTTACCCCCACCCCAATGCCAGCCTCATTCTACAACAGTGGCACCATATAGCATTCGTCCCTTTGTGACTGAGATACCTCACTCAGCATAATGTCCTCCAGGTTAATGGGGTCTTAATAACAATTAGAACAATTAGGAAGGAGGCTGGTTCTGTACTCCTTTGTTGGCCAGACACTGGTTTCAGGCTGTCCTCAGGGCAAAGGCAGAACCTTGGACACCAGACACTGGTTTCAGGCTGTCCTCAGGGCAAAAGTAGAACTTTAGATGGGGTAGCTTCCTTTGACTTAGTATAATTTCAGAGAGTCTCCTTTGTGATCTGTCCATCATATTGGGTTCTGAATAGTGAAGCATTTATTACACCAGCATTTGGTTGATGCAGCTGAGACCTAAGGCCCAAAAGAATGGCTTTCTTTCTTAATCCATTTCAAATAACATTTTCTAGTGGTAAGAACCTCCACTGCAATCCCCAATGCATGTGGTTTGAATCCACCAGCTGCTCCACGGAGAAGAATGGGCACTCTTCTGTGTGATTAATTGCCTCTGAAAACCCACCAAAGGGTGAGCTATGAGTTGGTTCCAACTCGAAGGGACTCAATAAACAAGAAAATGTAGACCAGACTATGGACTGAGTAAAACTGCTCCATAGGGTTTCCAAAGATGCAAATGTTTCACGGGAGCAATTAGCACATCTTTGCACCATGGAGCTTCTTGTAGGTTCTCACTGTGGGCCCTGTGGTTAATAGCAGAACCTTAACCACAGTGCCACTGAAGCAAACTCAACCCATTGTTGTCTGTTCAGGACTGACTGATAGCTGACCCTCCAGTGGATTTCCAGGATTCTGTAAATAGTACAGCAGAAGATTGTCCATCTTATTCCTGATGGGCAGCTGATGGGCAAGAACTGTCAGAGAACTATGGCCTTTGGGATACTAGTATAACCCTCTTCAGAGTATGCCACCAAGGAAGAGTTACATTCTAGTCTTGCCACTTTTGAGTTATCTATCCATAAGCTCTGGAGACTAAGGTGTGTCTGATACAGGCGATGGTCTTTGCAATCATTTGTTATGCATCAGAGAGTTGGACAGTGACTAAGGAGGATAGAAGGAGAATTGTTTCCTTTGACCTGTGGTGCCAGAGAAGAGTATTGAATGTACCCTGGACTGCCAAGAAAACAAACAGATTCATCCTGGAGAGGGTTAAACCAGGCTGCTCCTTGGAGCCAAGGATTCTGAGGCTTCGTCTGACATACTTTGGACATGTCGTGAGGAGGGAGAGGTCCTTGGAGAGGGACATCATGCTTGGGAGGGTGGAGGGGCAGCGCAGAAGGGGAAGACCCTCTATGAGGTGGATTGATTCAGTGACTGGGGTAATCGGAATGGGTGTATTGGAGGCAGTGAGATTGGCACAGGATAGAGCAGGATTTAGGGCTGTTGTACATAGGGTCACTATGAGTCACAAGCGACTCGACGGCACATAACAACAATAACAACATCCATAAGCTCTGAGATCTATTATATTTTCTGTAACATGAAGATAATAATAGTTATCATAGGAACCTTGTAAGAATTAAATGAGACAATGCACAAAGTTTGATGTGTAGTAAGTACTCAGTAACTGGTAATTTACGGACACTTGGAGGTCACTTGATCCAGCTGCCTCATCTTGTAGATTAAGAAGCCCTAAGACGCAGATCCATTCTGTCCTGAGGATTGCTATGAATCAGAATTGACTCAACAGCCCACAGTAATGACAGCAAAGACTGTAAGCAACTTTACAGCCATGGCCTGACTTTTTCAAAGCATGCATAAATATTCCTACCGTCACTTAGATGATTTGTTGCCCTTTGGTTGAATAAGTGTATCAAGCTAGAATCAAGTGCCCAGGCTTCCCCCAACAAGTGTTCTGCCTTTTGAATCCACCTTTCCTAGCCTCCAAAAATCCCTCCCCAGGTTCCATTTCAGGCTGATTAACAAATGCAAATTGAATTATGCCATGCCCTTTCCTTGTAACAAGGACAACAAAAACAGCTTCCTGGGAAAAGAGGGTGAGGAAAGGTGAAAGCTGGGATAAAAGTTGAAGACAATATATTCTAGTCAAATTTGATAAATATGTAAATTAAAGCAGCTAAACAGTTGGCTTTGACAAATGACTTCTCAGTAATGGATTTTTTCACGGTGAAAGGCGAGAGTTCAACCTGCCTGTTAGTCACAATAAAAACCGTCTCCTGCTTTTCCAGAAATTCAGGCTGAATGGGAAGCAAGAGATGTTACAAGGCAGAGCAGAGAACCAAGTGTTCTTTTAATATGTGCCATTTATTTATTTATTGAGCACCTGCTAGCTATTAGGAGCAGTAGCCACCAGTTCTACAAGAGGAATGAATCCAGTCTCACAGATGAGGAAATCAAGTAAAGGTAAGTAAGGATCAGGTATTTTTCAAAGTCTGGTCTGGTGACTTAGTGATAAGGAATTGTGCTGCGAACCCAAAGCAGATGATTCGACTCTATCAGCTGCTCCAAAGGAGAAAGATGGGCAGTCTTTGGCTATGCGATTTACTGTCTCTGGAAATCCACCAGAGGGTCAGCTCTTAGTCACTTCTTACTTAAGAGCACATAACAATTACAAACAAAGACAGGGTGTCACCTGAGAGGCCAAAGCAACTAGCAGATCAAATTACTGTCCTCAACTTGATTCTATCTCTTGGTGACCCCCTACTGGGTTTCCAAAGCCACACATCTTTATGGGAAGAGATTGTCCATCTTTTTCCTATGGGGCACGTGCTGAACAGAAAACCATCATCCTTTCAGTTAGCAGTTGTTGTTGTTTGTCGTTATGTGCCATCAAGTTGCTTGTGACTCATAGCGACCCTATGGACAGAGCCCTAAACGCTGCTGTATCCTGTACCAGCCTCACCATCTCCGACACACTCAGTTCCACCACCCCAATCACAGAATCGATCCATCTCATCGAGGGTCTTCCTCTCCTGCGCCATCCTTCCTCTCTTCCAAACATGATGACCCTCTCCAAGGACCAGTCCCTCCTTGCAACATGCCCAAAGTATGTCAGATGAAGCTTCAGAATCCTTGACTCCAAGGAACATTCTGGCTTCACCCTCTCCAGGACAAACCTGTTTGTTCTCCTAACAGACCATGGCATATTCAACACTCTTCTCCAGCACCACAGCTCAAAGGCATCAATTCTCTATCATCCCTAGTCACTGTCCAACTCTCTGAGGCATAGCACGTAATTGCGAAGACTATAGCCTGGATCCGCACACATTAGTCTCCAGCCTGATGTCGTTCTTCAGTACACTTGAGAGGTCCCTCACAGCTGACTTTGCTAATACAATTCGTCTCTTGATTTCCTGGCTGCTGTTAAAGAGTGTTGACTGTGGAGCCAAGTAAACTAAAACTGTTAACTATCTCAATCTTTTCAACATCCATACTGATGCTGCCAATTGGCCCAGTGGTTAGAATCTTTGTTTTCTTGATGTTGAACAGTTATACACCTATAAAAAGAGTCTGTAGGCAGCATGAGGATGGCTGAATCTGACTTCTACTAACTCCACAAAGGGGAAATGTCTCCATTAACAACTTTTACAATATAAACCTGCTTCCTATAATGTCAGACATGGTCTCTCCTATGCTCCTGAGCCTACTAATCCCAACATCAGTCATACTGCTTTACTGAGTGTGAAATCCATCGTAATATCTACAGAGACTGTGCAGACCAATACTCACCGTTACGTGCTTTATTGTGGAAATTAACAAGCTGTAATTTAGGTTGGCAGCAGGATACAATCCCTCAGTCCAGATAGCTTCTCAAGGATGGTCACAGTCCTTTTGACCTTCAACTTCATGGCTTATGTCAGCATTACAAAGTTCCCTACACACTAAGAGTTCTACCAGTTATGACATCTTCCCTTAGTCCTGCAGCAAGCTTGGGTTGAAGGCTCCTGGCCCTGGCTCTGAGGGGCAGCAGTCCCAAGTCAGCTCTGTCTCATGTCAGTCTCTGCTTCTCTGCTGAGACTGCTGTTTCTCTTGTGTAGATTCTTATTTGACTGGCATAGGACTCTCGGGGCCCTGGAGGATATATGCTGCTTCCTCTTCCTTGTTGATGATGAGATTCCCAATTTCTGCTTCAGAAATGGCTCGATTTAAACCGTGTATAATGGCAAGACTAGTCAATTTTCTTATGAATTGACTAATAATACACCTTATTTGTATGATACCACCCACCCATGTGGCAAAGTCAAGTCAACAGTCAGGAGAGCCATTTTGAACAATAAACCCTTCACACAATATCATTATACTAACAGTACTCCTTAACTAATTGACCAGGAACATAAATTCAGTTCCTCAAATAGTTTTATTGCCCCCTGGTGGTCTCATCAACTCAAACATTAGTATTTAGAGCTTTTTCTTCACTCAAAAGACAAGATACAGTAGGAATATTCAGAAAAGATCTGCATGTTGACTAGTATGTCTTGACTTACAATATAGTTCAAAGTGGATCTCTGCTCCACTCTATTCTTATGTTCCCTTTTCTTTTTATCTGCAAAATAAGCTGTTAAAGTCATCCCAGCTAGAAGTACAGCTAACATGGTGTATAAACTGAGTCAAATTGCAGACACTTTGAAAAATAAAGCACAACTATCATTTTAAGTCACTAAATTGGGCAAAGGTCATTGGTGTATAGCATTGTTGTTATTGATTTCCTTTGAGTCAAGCATGATTCATAGCGACCCTATGAACAAAATGTCCAAAATCTTTCTAGAACTATCATCGTTTATCAAAGGTCATAGAGTTTCCAGAGGAATGTTGTTTAAGAAATGAATGGTACTATCAATGATAGTAATAATTTGTTATTTTTATTAATATTATATAACTAGAGTAATCACAATGAAATCAATGTGCAACAATAGGTAAAAAAATAGCTGTGAAGCTATTATTAAGATGGCACAGGAAAAGACAATGTTTTATTTTCATATACCTAAAGTGACAAAGGTTAAAGAAACAATATCCTACAATACGTGGAATGAGAATGTCAAGAATCTTGCAGGTCTGATCAGTCCTTGAGAAACCTAATAACATATAAAGTGGCCAGATCAAAGACCAGACAATGGATCCTGATAAGGCTCTGGGCCTGATCACAAAAGCCCAAACCCAAGTTCATTAACAGCCTCAAATTCAGAGCAAAATACCATTTTCCCTACTCCTCCCTAAAATCCCTATAAGAAGAAACCATCTTTGACTGCCCTCACACAATTTTGATCTTCTCCACTCTGGTTACTTGGCATCCCTCTCAGACCATACAATAAAAGCCTGTTAGTTTCTTGGGACCAGCTTCTTTCTTTCTTTCTCTCTCTTACCCTCAACTTTTTTTTCTATCTATCAATATGTAGGTGAGGAGTGATGAAAGAGGAACAGATTTTACTTGTAACCATGATCAACACACATGGAAGCAGCAGTCAAATAACTAAATATTATCATTTTTTTTACTTGAGATTTTGATGAAAGTTTATAGAGAACCTGGATTTCCATTCATTCATTGTTACACATTTTCCTCCCTACTCCACCCCACCCCCAGTTCACTTTTCTCTTTGAAAAAATATTCTTTCATTGTTGTACAATTCACCCCCCACCCCCAATCCACTATACTATGCAGCTCTTATTCTGGACTCTTGTCATGCAAATAATACCTAATCATATATTCCTTTTAAGCAGTTCTATTCCTCATCAATGCAATGTACGTTATTTATTCCCTCTTTTCTTAGTTTCTCCCCTAACACCCATGCCAGTCCTGTTTTATAACAGTGGTATTATGCAGTATTTATCTTTTTGTGACTGAGATATTTCACTCATGATAATGTCCTCCAGGGTCACTCATTTTGTAGAATATTTAATGAGTTCCTTGTTTTTCAGTGTTGTATAGTATTCCATTGTGTAAATATACCACAGCTTCTCTATCCATTCATTTGTTGATGGGTACTTGGATTGTTTCCATCTCTTTGCTATTGTGAACAATGTAGAAATAAACATAAGTGTGCATATATCTGTTTAGATGGTAGTTCTGATTTCTTTAGGATATATTCCCAGTAGTGGAATTGTTGGGTCAAATGGTATTTCTATTTGCAACTTTTTGAGAAAGCGCCATACTGCCTTCCATAGTGGTTGCACCATTTTACACTTCCACCAACAGTGAATAAGGGTTCCAGTTTCTCCACAACCTTGACAGCATTTATTGTTTGCTGCTTTGATAGATTTTGCTATTGTTAGTAGGGTGAGATGATATTTCATAGTTGTTTTGATTTGCATCTCTCTTAGAGCTAGGGATTTTGAACATTTCTTATTTTTTTTTTAACATTTCTTCATGTGTTTGTTTGTCATCTGGATGTCTTCTTTGGTGAAGTGTCTGTTCATATCCTGTGCCCATTTTGAGATTGGGTTGTTTACCTCGATCTTATTGTGGTGTAAACCTTATCTTAAAGGATTAGTGCCTTCATGCTGGTGTTATTACTATACCATACCACACAATATCATACCTGGCTTTACCATACAATACCATGCCATAGCATATCATACCATATTATATATGATATAGAGAGCTCTGCTGGCTTCATGAAAAAGAGTTGCAATATCAGACCAACGGCAGGCAGTTTAGATTTACTGGCTCAAATTCACCAAAAAGATGAACAATCTCTGTCCATGTAATTTACTGCCTCTGAATATGCACTGGAGGGTCAGCTATGAGTCACTTCCATCTCAAAAGTACATGTCAAAAACAGTACTACCCATAATATTCTACCATGGGGAGCTCTGCTGACCTGGTGAGTAATGAGGTGTGCTGCCATTCCACCCTATATTCTAAAAGCAGATGGTTTAAATCCACCTGCTGTTCAATGGGAGAAAGATGGTTAATCTCCTCTCACGTGATTTACATCTTCTGGAAACCTGGTGGAAGGTCAGCTATGAGTTGGTTCTGACTCGAGGGCACATAACAAACAACAACATACTACACTATACTATATCCAAGGTGTCAAGTTAGTTCTGATATATTCAGACCCTCCATCAGGTTTCCAAGGCTGTGAATTGGAAGAGAAGACTGCTAGTCTTTCATCCATGGATCTGCTGGTGAATTGATGGTACAATTTCCCACCAACTATGCCATCAGCACTCCCCCTGGTGACCATATTGACCAAAGGAGATGCATTCACCCAGGGATAAAGCCTACAAAGTTGGAAGGAGTACAGTTGAAGGATTAACAGAAATGAGAACAGCAAGGAAGAAATGGGGAAAGTTGTGGGTATCTTAATGAGTGTTATTTAAAAAAAAAAATAAAATCCCAAACCCATGAGTATAAATGGTTGAATGGAAAGCCACCTTGTTTGTAAATTTTTAACAAAGTCACATTAAAATAATAAGTTTTTAAAAATCAAACAACATATCACATTATGCATATATGCAGCCAAGAATCTCTTAAAAGTGCTAAAGAGCAAAGGTGTCCTTTTTTCTTGCCAGATTTATGACTCTATTTTATTTTCTTACCAGTTTATTTACAAAATTCTAATACAAATCCTTTCCATTTCCCTCACCCCCCACCCATCAAATTGTACAATCCAATGATTAATCCCTTCTGCCCCCTGCATATCCACATTCCTGTGCTTCCAGCCTCTCTCTCCGCCCCCGATCCTTATACTCATTCTACAATAACAGTCTTATACAATATTTATCAAATGTGTCATTTTAAATAATAAAGTTAGCTTGACCCAAGCCATGATACTTTCCAGTGTGTCCTTATGCATGTAACAATAGAATAAAGAATAAATAAAATTAAAGAAGAATTGATGCTTTTGAATTGAATTGTGGTATTGATGAGTAATACTGAATATAACATGAACTGTCAAAAGGACAAATCAGTCTTGGAAGAAGGGCAACTGGAGAGCTTTCTCTAAAGCAAGGACAATCTCACATACTTGGTGCATGTTATCAGAGGTGCCAGTTCTTAGATCAGATCATCTTGGCTGGCAAAGAGATGAAGACTTTCACAGAAGGAAAATGGACATAGTGACTTCAACAGTGGGTTTAAATACGGTAGACGTAGTACGATGAAGGACTGGGCAAGGTTTTATTCTGTTGTACACAGAATCAGAGTGAACTCTGTGTCACCTAATAACTACATAACCAAAGTTTCATCATGTTCTGTGGAATATGTATTGCTTCCTTCATCTAAAAAATTTGAGGTTAGGTACATCATCCAAGGCCACCTAGATAGCTAGAGTCAAAACTGGGATTTGAAGCCATCTTCCTGTTTCTGAGGCTAGTCTTTCTTCTTATACTTCCAAGAGAGCAGAGTTTAGGTCTCAGTTATCTCAGAAAAAGTTATTCTATGTGTGGATATACACATTGAGTTTGCTTTTGACTTCCACTCCTAGAAATATCTGAGTTTTTGTACAATGTTATCAGAGTTAAGGTACAAATGGAAATTCAACTTGAATGGTTTGCTGCTTTGAAAAGTCACTAATAATACAATTTCACCAAACATAGAACCAATATTTATGAGCAGTCTAGTTGCTTCCAGAAAAGAGTTTCCTGGTAGGTCTGGGAGTAGTGTGATCCTGGTCCTAAATCGAAGATCTCTCTTGCCGGATGCTGGAGGAATTTAGATTTGAAGAGTGTTTTTCCTTTCCTATTGAGCTCTTCATTGACTTGTATGAAAATACCACTTTCAATCTCAAATCCCTGCTGGTATCTTTATATAAGCACCAAAAATGCTACTGGGCTTTGGAGATTTCATTTAATGAAGGAAAAGTATTTCTATTAAAGAGTGTAATTTTTTCCCCTTCAACACACATCTTCAGAGGAGCCAAAGAAGCTGAATTTTTTCTGTATTCTAGGGAAAGAATTGTTTTGTTTTGCCATACATGGGGTCACTACAAATCAGAGCCAACTATATAACATCTCATCTGATAACAACAACAAGGACATTCATTGTCAGACCAACAATCCAACAATGGAGACTATAAAATGGTAATAGCCAAGGGTGAAAGTAGAAAGCTTTGTCTGAAGACATCAAAAGGAAAGGCTAGGAAGGCTAAGTTAAGCAACAAGGGGAAAATGAATTATAATAAATAAACTTGTATGCTCTGGTAGCCTAATGATAGATTAAGAAGCTGAGCTGCAATCCTGAAGACACACAGTTCGAATCCATCAGATGCTCCAAGGGAGAAAGATGAGCAATCTCCTCCTGAGCAATTAAATGCCTCTGAAAACTTGCTGGAGTATCAGCTCTGAGTTCTGACTCAGCAGTACACAACAGCATATTTTTGTCCTGGTGGTAAGAAGCTGCACTGCAACCCTGAAGGCACAAGATTCGAATCCAAGAGCTGCTCCCAGGAGGAAAATGGGATAATCTGCTCCTGTGCAATTTAACTGCCTCTGAAAACCCACTGGAGGTTAAGTGATGGGTAGGTTCTGACTTGATGGTACACAACAACATACTCCTAATTATAAAGTTTACTAATAACATTGGTGCTCAGTAGGGAGGCCTATCTTTCTACCACCCAAGGCCGAGCTCCAGTTTAGACACCACATGCTGTCTAAAATACACCAAAAGATTCTGTGCTTCAACTCCTCCACAGTCTTGCAATAGCATCCTACCCTCTTTAGAGCAAGACAACCTCCCACGACCAACTTGGTCCCTGCCCATCTCCCAGCTTTTCTTTTTACTGCTCTCCCACCTGCTCATTGTGCTTCCCCTTACCAGGTTCCTCTTCTTTCTCTTCACACTGTCTAGAGAGACAACACTGGGCTCTCCTAGGTTGACTACTTCCCTTTAGCTCAATGTGTTTCACTTCCTCATATGTGGTCACTGACTACCAGATATTTTAAAGTAGTTGTTCCTTCCACTGAACTCACCCCTAAGTGCAGCCATAATTACTATCTTTTTTTTAAATGCACATGTACACTATCTTCATAGTCCGTACAATAGTCTAAAGTGTGTTTTCTTGCTCTGAATCCTTCTTTGAAAATGTTAGCCCCATAAAAGCAAATCTTTGTTTTATTAGCTGCTGCGATCCTAACTCTAGAATGGTGGCTGCCACTTAGACATGGCTACTCATTGAGGTACTTGATACAGAATATGAAAGACTATGCAGCCTTCAATATGAATTGCATCTTGACATCAAGAAGACAGAAGTTCTCACTATGGAGCCAGTGGACAAGGTCTAACATAATAGACAGATAAAGAATTATTAAAGGAAATTGTTAATTATTTCCTCTTGCTTGGATCCTCAGTTAACACCTCTTGGTACCAGCAGTCAGGAGATAAGGAGACGTATTGCTTTGGGTAAGTGCACTGTCAGGGATCTCTCCAAAATACTGACAAGAAGTAATGTCATTTTGCAGACTATGGTATACCTGATTCAGGTCATGGACTTTTCAATTACTTGCTACGCATCTTAGAGCTGGATAATAGACGAAGAATCGATGTCTTTGAGTTGTAGTGTTGGAAACAAGTACTGAATATCCATGGACTTCCAAAGCACCGGACAGGTACATCTTGGAAAAGTTGAAGCTGGAGTGCTCCTTGGAAGCAAGAAGGACAAAGTTTTGTGACTTATACTTTGGATATGTTGCTATGAGAAGCTATTCCTTGGAAAATTATATCAGGCTTGGAAGGTGGAAGGTCAGTGAAAGAGAGGAAGACCCCCATAGAGATGGATTGACATAGTGACTGCAGCAATGAGTTCAAGTGTATCAGAGAAAACGAGGATGACACAAGATTGGATGGGATTCAGGTCTGTTGTTCACAGTGTTGCTATGAGTAGTACTCAACTCGATGACAAGTAACAATATCTACAAGAAATCAAAAGACTTACCGCATTATCAAGTCTCTGCCAAGTATTTTTTAATCCTTGGCTATGAATTTAAAAAGTAAGACGCCACAGACCCTAGCTATCGTATTTTCAGTCATTTTATAGGCATGTGATAATTGGACCATGTTGTTGTTCTTATGTGCTGTCAAGTCACCTGTGACTCATAGTCTGCCTTGTCTTGAGACAGTCTCACTGACTCTGACACATCTATCCCCACTGCCATAGTTACTGTAGCAATCCATCTCATCTGTGGTCTTCCTCTTCTGCGCTGTCCCTCCACCTTTCTGAGAACGATGTTTTTCTCCAAGGATTGGTCTCTCCTGGTCACGTGTTCCAAGGTATGTGAGACAGAGCTTCAAAATCCTAGCCTACAAGGAGAAATTTGGTTTCACCCTCTCCAAAACAGACCTATTTATTTTAATGGTGATCCATGGTATATTCAAGACTCTTCTCCAGCACCACAACTCAAAGGCATCAATTCTTATTCTGTCATCTTTAGCCATTGGCCAACTCTCTGATGCAAATTAAGTAATTGCAAAGACCATGGCCTGGATTAGGAACACCTTAGTATCTAGACTTATGTAGTTGCTTCTCAGTACTCTAAAAAGGTCACTGACTGCGGATTTACCCAGTGCAATGTCTTTTGGTTTCCTGACTGCTGGTGCCAAGAGTGTTGACTGTGGAGCTGACAAAGCTGTAACTGTTAACAACCCCAATCTCTTCTTCATCCATCATGGTGCCACCAATTGACCAAGAGATGAGAATCTTTGTCTTCTTGATGTTGAGCTTCGATCCACATTGAAGACTATAGTCCTTGACCTTTTTCAGCAAGCACTTCAGGTCCTCCTCACTTACAACAAGCAGGGTAGTGTCATCTGCACAACATAGGTTGTTGATGAGTCTTCCTACACTCCTGATGCCATGTTTCTTCTTAGAAAGCCCAGCCTCTTAAATTATCTGTTCTGCATATAGATTGAAAATTTATAGAGACAAAATGCATCCCCTGATGCATTCCCTTCCTCATTTTGAACCATTCAGTGTTTTCCTGCTCTGTTCTGAGGACTGATTCAAGGTACAAGTAAAGGTTTCACATAAGCCCAACCAAGTTTTCTGGGATCCCCATTGTCCTCAAGGTTAACAACAATTTGTTGTGATCTACACAGCTACACAGCCTTTGCATAGTCAATGAAACACAGATAGATATCTCTCTGGTACTCTTTGCTTTCCTCCAAGATCCACCTGACATTGACGATAATGTCTCTATTGCCACAGTGTCTTCTAAACCCAGCTTGTATTTCTGGTAGTTCTCTATACACTGTTACAGTTGTTTCTGGATAACCTTTGGTAGGATTTTGCTTGTGTGTGATATGAATGATATTGTACAATAATTCCCACACTCTGTCAGGTCACCCTTTTTTTTTAGAATGGGAATAAATATGGAATAAATAAATAAATAAAACCAAGGATGGTGAGACTTCATTTCACATGTTTCATCCAAGTTATGAGAAATGACCAGTCCCTGGAGAAAACATCGTGCTTTGAAGAGTAGAGGATCAGTGAAGGAGAGAAGACTCTTAATGAGATGGATTGACACAGTGACTGAAACAATGAACTTTGAGAGATTATGGGGATGGCATAGGATTTGGCAGATTCTTTACTGCTGCTCATGTTGCTGTTAGGTGCAGTCAAATTGACTACAACTTATAACAACTCTATAAACAACAAATCAAAACCTTGCCCAATCCTGCCCTATTGTCCTAATTTCCACCATGTTTGAGTCCATTTTGGTAGTCTCTGTGTTCATCTATCTCACTGAGGTTCTTCCTCCCTTCCATTGACACTAACCCTAACCTTCCTCAGTATCATGTCTGTTACCAAGGACTTTCCCCTCCTGTCAACAGGCCTGAATAACAAGAGACAAAGTTTCAACATCCTTGTCTTTAAGAAGCACCAGGGATATACTTCCTCCAAGGTAGAACTGTTTGTTCAATTGACAGTTCATGGAATGCCCTCCAACACCAAAATTTAAAGGCACTGATTCTTCTTGTCATTCATATTTACTGTCCAATTTTCAGAGGAAGCAATAGAAAATACCATGGTTTGGATCTGGTGCTTACATACCTTCTCTTTAGCACTTTGGAGAGGCTCTTGACAGCAGATTTGTCCAATGCAACCTTTTTTGATTTCTTGACTCTTTTTACCATGAATGTTGAGTGTTGATCTATATAAAAGGAAATCATTAATAACATCAGTCTATTCTACATTTATCATAATGTTGTCTAGTGGTCCAGGGGTGAAAATTTTTATTTACTTGATGTTGAGATGTAATCCATTCTGAGGGCTATAGTCTTCGTTCTTCCTCAGTAAGTGTGTCACATCTTCTCCACTTTCTGTATGCAATGTTATATTATCTGCATAACGCAGGTTGCTTTCCTCCAAACCTGATGTAATATTAATCTTCACGCCATCCAGTTTCTCGAAATACTTGTTAACATGTTGTTGTTGTTAGGTGCCACTGAGTTGAGTATAACTACTAGCGACCCTATGAACAAAAGATGAACCCAATCCTGTCCTGCACCATCCTCACACTTCCTGACACGCAAGAGCCCATCGCAGTAGTCACCATGTCGATCAGCCTGGTTGAGGGACTTCCTCTCCTTCGCCGACCCTTCCCCCTTCCCAATATTATGTCCCTCTCCAAAGAATGGCACCTCCTAGCAACATGTCCAAAGTATGTGAAGTGAAGCCTCATCATCCTTGTCTCCAAAGAGCACTCTGGATGCACAATCTCCAAGACATAATCTATCTGTTTATTCATGTATGATCAGCATATAGTTTCAATAAGTATGAAAAAAGGATACAGCTTTGCTGCAAACCTTTTCCTGACTTTGAACTATGTATTCCCTTCTTCTGTTTGAACAACTGTTTCTTGGTATATTTATATAGGTTTTGCACGAGAACAAATAAGTGTTCCAAGATGCCCATCATTTCAATGCAATTTATAATCTAATATTATCTACACAATTTTATACCGTTTCACAATCAATAAAACATAAGTAAACAGCTCTGCCACTCACAAGCTTTTGTGCATGTTGTTCTTGTGTGATGTTGAGTGAGAAATGACTCATAGCTGACCCTCCAGTGGGTTTTCAGAGGCAGCAAACCACACTACGGGCAGTAAATTGCCCACTGGATTGCTATAAGGTGGACCTGACTCAATGGCATCTAACTACAGCTCCATATTCATCAAGTCAATAAATATCACTAACAGTGACTGAGTGATGAGTGCTGAGGACAAGGTCATAGGGATAAGACTGAAGAGGCAGTTGAGTCAATAAATCATCCAAGGTCATATAGCTAATAAGTGGAGAGGATTCAGTGGACTCTGGTCTGATTAATATTAAAGCCTGCATTCCTTCACCCTGACCCTGTGTCTCTGTTTACATATAGAAAGGTCAGTGTGGAAAGTGAAAGCCTGGGATTAGATATGCCTGATTTTTAATTCCAACTCTGCCACATACCATCTGGATAGTCTTGGGCAAGACATTTGATGACTGAGTTTCTCAGTGCCCTCATCTGTAGAATGGGTATAAAAGCAGTATTTAGGGGGGTAGCTATGAGTAGTAAATGGATTCTAATATAAACATTACTAACAGTGTCTGCTTCAAATTTATATTAGCTATTAATAGGCATTCAACAAATACTTGTTGAGCTCCTTAATCACTCTCTGTCCCTGGGGAGTCTTTCTACCATAGGCAAAGTCAGGGGTCTTTGATCTGTCCCCTACCACCCCTTCTTCTATTACAACAATTGCCCAGAGGTATTTTGGTAACTCGTTTCTCTTTCTCTCCCACCATTCCCCTTTGGTGACTGCTATTTTTTGAGGGCAGAAGGTCTGTCTTGTTCATTTCTTTCAGGCATTCATTTCCTTTGCCTGAGACAGAGTAGGACATGTTGACATGGTAGGTCTGATGGAAAAGTTTTTAAAAGGCCACATCTAAATGTAAAGTTGCTTTTAAAATCACCAGGCACTGTAAAACAAACCCTTCACACCCACAGCATGTCTCACCATCCTTCTTCACTCTGTAAAATCCCATATTATTGCCGCTGAATCTCTGCAAACTGCCACTGTCCCAGCCTTGTCCCCTGCCCAACCCACAGTCTTTTCTCCCTCTCTTCTATAAGACCTATTTTCTAGAAGTGGAGATTAGGAATACAGGAGCCTCTGGAATAAGTGGTGGTTGTTCCCATGTATTGTCGAGTCAGAACCAACCTATAGCTGGCACTTTAGTGAGTTTTTAGAGGCAGATAATCACATGGGAGCAGATTGCCCATCTTTCTCCCAAAGAGCAGCTGGTGGATAAGAGCCAGATGCCTTCAGGATTGTAGCACAGTTTCTTACCACCAGACCATCAGAGCTCCAGACATCTAAATGGAAGTAGCCAAAAATGTCTCCTGGGTACAATATTTGATGATGTTTTCTATAACACTGAAAATATAATGGCTTGTTTTCTAGTCTATGTCAAAATGTTCCCATTTCAAAATAACTGTGTCAGAGCAGCAGCATCAATGTAACTGAAACAAAAGAATCACGTTAAGCAATATGAACACTGTTTGGGAAGCCGCCTGGCATGTAATGATCCTCAGTAATGGAATAAAAAGCCTACACCATTGTTAACTGAATTATCATGCAATCATCTACACTTAATACCTACTCTGCTTAGTAATTACTTTCAGTTAAATCTCGGATGCTTCCCCCACCATGAAGACCAGAGAAGTTACAGATGCTGTTAACATTACACAGTATGTAGCGGGAGGATATGAACAGAGCTGAGTATGAATCCTCCATATTATAGCCACGTTCTGAGAAGGAAGTGGCTTGACCAACATTTCACAGTGAATTGGGTTTTCATACGAAAAGTCAGAAAAATGTGCTCAATCCTTGAGTAACTTTTTCACCTTGAACTCTAAATTCTGGATCACCCTATTACCTCTGGACCTCATGATATGCAAACAACAGAATCTAACATATACCAGAGTAGGTGGTTAATACCCTAGACATGCTACTTGAAAATTGGATTGGTCAGCTTCTCAGTAGAAGAGGCTTCAGTGTCCAGAAGGACAGGTTGTCAATATTCCATCAGCCATGCAGTCGATTGGAGCAGCAAGACCTTTTGGTTAGCCTAGGTCTGCAAGAGGAAAGGAGCTTCTGCAGATATGGGGAATGACTGAAGAGCTGGTAATTTGCATCTATTTCCATAATTGATATTTCTGCAGCCAGCTAAAGAAATAAACCCCTGTTAACCTGACTTAAAAAAATTATACATTTCTACTGTCTTAATGGTTTCGTGACTGGGATGAAATGTGGTCTTTCTTGAATAAAATGAGTTGTAAAAGCTTAATTCATAAGAACATATTTCCAGAGGGTGCTGTGGGTTTGGGGTTTTGGTTTGTGTTTCGTTTTGTGAAGCAGCATTGTGTGTTCCTAAGATAAAGCTCCTAGGATAAAGCTGGACTCTGCTTAAATTCTGTCATGGACTGTCATTGGGGTGCATGGGGCTTGAGTCAGACACATTTGGATTTGCATTTGAATCCCAGGCTTGCTGGTGCACTAGATGTGTGACCCAATTGAGTTGTTCTACTTCTTTGAACCATGGCTACATCAGACTCTGAATGAGGGAAAGTATGAAAATCACAGGTACTAAAAGATGTAGCCTCCTCCAGTGTCTCTTTGGTATACTTTTTTATCTAGGTAGGCCTGGGACCTAAAGAAGCTGTTGCAGGATTAGTATCATTGAAGAACTCGAGAGGTGATTTAGCACAAAGTTTAAAAGACATAGGCATCAAAGCAGTGACTCCAGCACTCTCTGGTGATGTGCCCTTGGCAAGTTACTTTATCTTTCTATGACTCAATTTTCTCATCTGTAAAATGGGAATCCTAGTAGAATGTCTCAAAATGACATTGATAAGTGAAATTATATTACTAAAGTGTTTATAATAGTGCTTGGCACACCCCAAAGAAAAACCACACCAGTTTGGGTTGATTTAATCCTTACTCATGGCAATATAGTAAGCCTTATATAGAAGCTTGCTAAATAAACTAGGTATTGGTTAGGGATATCTTCTCAAGGGATCCTGAGCAGCAGAAGATGATTCTCACCTTGGAGCCCTCCCTTGTGATGGGCCCTCTTCCTTGCAGAAATATATCTATATGAACAAATACTGGATACTTTGCTCTAGGCAGGCGAGGCTAATAAATTCAAAAGAAATATTTTTATTCTTTGGTTCTCAACACTGATTACATATTAGAAACACTGAGATAGATATTTTAAAACACTAATATAAAATCCTTCACCACTCCTAGACACCACTGAGGTTCTGATTTCACTGTTCTTGATATCAAGCAAGTTTGTTTTCTAATGTCCTGTCAGGATTCAGAGCTCCTGCACAACTGTGAGCTTGGTTGAGTCTCTCTACTCTTGGGGCCACAGTTTCACCATCTATAGTAATAAGAAGTCATTAGGTATCCATAGTAATAAGAGGTAGGGCTAGGCAATCTGATAGCCCCCTCTAGTTCTAAACTAGTGTGACTCAGGATACTGGAAAGTGTCAGGAAAGGGTTTACAATAGCTATGATCAGATTGTTTGGGGGGCGGGGGGTGTTTGTTTGTTTTGGTTTTTTTAAAATTTATTATTAATTTCAATGCAAATTTACAGAGACTTTGGAATTCCATTCATTCACTGTTGCACTTTTCTCCCCTCCCAACCTTCCCTCCTAGTACACTACACTCTTGGAAAAGTAAAAGAAAAATTCTTTCACTGTTTTACAAACTCTCCCCCAGGTCCACTCCACTATGCAGCCTTCGCTCTGGGCTGTCATGACAAAAATACCTAATCACATATCCCTTTTAAACAGTTTTCTTCCTCATCTGTTTCAATGCAGCATACATTATTGAACCCATCTTTCTCAGTCTCCCCCTAAACCCGATGTCAGTCCTGTTTTACAACAGTGGTACCATGCAGTATTTGTCCTTTTGTGACTGAGATACTTCACTCAGCATAATGTCCTCCAGGGTCACCCATTTTTAATAATGTTGCTTGAGTTCCTTGTTTTTCAATGCAGCATAGTATTCTATTGTGTGAATATACCAGCGCTTCTCTATTCATTCATTTGTTGATGGGCACTTAGGTTGTTTCCAACTCCTTGCTATTGTGAACAAAACCACAATAATCATGTGTGTGCATATATCTGCTTGGATGCCAGTTATGGTCTTTTGGGGGTATATTCCCAGTAGTGGAATTGCTGGATCAAATGGTTTCTCTATTTGCAACTTTTTGAGAAAGCACCATACCGCCTTCCACAGTGGTTGCACCATTTTACACTCACACCAACAGTAGATAAGGGTTCCAGTTTCTCCACAACCTCACCAGCATTTGTTGCTTGCTGTTCTCCTAAATTTTGCTATTCTGCCTGGGGTAAGATGATATCTCAGAGTTGTTTCAATTTGCATCTCTCTTAGAGCTAGCAATTTTGAACATTTCTTCATGTGCTTGTTGGCTATCTGAATGTCTTCTTTCTTTGGTGAAGTGTCTGTTCATATCCTGTGGCCAATTTTCTACTGGATTATTTACCTTTATCTTGTTGTGGTGTTCAAGTATTTTATAAATTCTGGATATAAGTCCCTTATCTAATATGTCATTACCAAATACTTTTTCCTAGTCTGTGGCGTCCCTTTTTACCCTGTTGGAGAAGGTTTTGGATGTGCATAGGGATGTGATTCTTAGAAGATTGCATTCATCTATTTTATCCTCTCCTTGTTATAGGTTTTTCAGGATATTTGGAAGACTGCTTATGTTGTGGATTAGGACTTGTAGCCTGATCAGATTGGTTTTAATAATCAGGGAAAGGAGTAGGGGTGACTGGACAAGAAAACATGTGTATACCAAGCAGAGAATTTCTTGCAGACAGCCCCTTCCTGAAAACAGGACAAGATGTACTAAGATAATAGAGGTGCAGTGTCTCTGGGGACATGGCAAGGTTTACAGCAAACATATTAGTTTTATAACAGAAATGGAAACTATGTGTCTGAGGAGAAGGAGAAAAGGTGTTTTTCAAAAGATGAACAAAGAAGGTTAATATATTTGCAATTGAAGGCATATAGGAGTTCACATGCATGTGTGCTGGCTCCTGAAGGCAGTTTTAAGGAAACTCTAGGATTGACACTTGTTGCTTTTTATGTGCCATTGAGTCATTTGTGACTCATAGCGACCCTATGTACAAGAGCCCTAAATGCCGTTCTATCCTGTGCCAACCTCGCTATCTCAAACACATTCATTCCCACCATTCCACTCACAGAATCGATCCATCTCATTGAGGGTCTTTCTCTCCTGCACCGACCCTCCACTCTCCCAAACATGAGTCCCTCTCCAAGGACCAGTCTCTCCTTGCAACATGCCCAAAGTATATCAGACGAAGCTTCAGAATCCTTGACTCCAGGGAGTATTTTGGCTTCACCCTACCCAGGACAAACCTGTTTGTTCTCCTAGCAGTCCATGGTATATTCAACACTTGTCTCCAGCACCACAGCTCAAAGGCATCAATTCCCTTTCTATCATCCCTAGTCACTGTCCAACTCTCCAATGCACAGCACGTAATTGCAAAGACTATAGCCTGGATCAGGCACACCTTAGTCTCAAGTCTGATGTCATTGCACTTCAGTACTCTTGAGAGGTCCCTCACAGCTGACTTTCCCAATGCAATTCGTCTCCTGATTTCCTGGCTGCTGTTACCAAGAGTGTTGACTGTGGAGCCAAGTAAACTAAAACTGTTAACTTATCTCAATCTCTTCACCATCCATACTGATGCTGCCAATTGGCCCAGTGGTGAGAATCTTTGTTTTCTTGATATTGAGCTTCAATCCATGTTGAAGACTGCAGTCCTTGACCTTCTGCAGCAAGCGCTTAAGGTCCTCCTCAGTTTCATTGAGCAGGGTTGTGTCATCTGCATACTCTTTTCCAGCATCACAACTCAAAGGTATCAATTCTTCTGTCATCCTTAGTCATTGTCCAGATTTCTGATGCATAGAAAGTAATTGTGAAGAACATAATCTTTATTGGTACACAGCAGAAATTGTTGTTAAGTATTGTTGAGCCATAAATGATTCATAGTAAGCCTATAAATGAAAAGACCTGAACACTTGTATAACTTTCATCATTTCTCCACATTCATAGAGTTTCCAGATGCAAACTATTTCAGAAGTGGATGCTACTTCTGCTTCCAAGCTTGTCTTAATCAGGAAGCTCCACCACACACTGTCCACCATGGGTAACCATTATTACATTTATTTATAGCATTTATATATATTGGACTTATGAATATTGAAGTGAACAGTCACTACTAAGGCTGGGCCTTCAAATAGTCTCTTGGTGGCTAATTTAGTGTCCAGGGAAGAACTGAAGCTTACTTTTTAAAAGAAGCTAATGTGGCAATGACAAGGTCTGCTTGTCTTTCCTTCTTCTAGCAAGGTCATATTCTCTAATCCCCAAGTTCCTCACGGTGTCCTTTCAAAGCACTTCTCATTAATGCCAACATGGAGGAGTTCCAAGCAGCTATTTGCATTTTCAATTCTAGAAACCATTAATATTTTAAAACTGACAATGCCATGGTTTATTGACATGCTTACATTTCCTACCTGCCACTGTTAAAGGAAAACTTTCTGAGTGAGAGAGAAAGGAAAGGGAATTCTGAGAGAGGGGAGGGGTGTCTAGGTGGGATCATAGAGAGTTATGGGAGCCCAGAGGAGACCTCGGGTCCAGCCTAGAGAGGTAGGCAAGCTTCTCCGAGGAAGGACTTTTATTTCAGAGGGGTATTTTTGCAGACAGTGGAAAGAATATGAGAGAATCAGAAGGTACTCTCCTGTTCAGTTACTATTTATAGTTGAGACTTAAGCAAGTTGGATGTTAGGCATTCTAACTCCCAAGAGGGCAACGATATGCATATAATGCAGTTTTGAAATGTGCAGGCCCATTTAGATATGAATATTTCTCCATTGCTACTGTGAGTTCAACTGCTGCCGATGAGTGGTGTCAACACTGACGTGAATCATCTTATGTATAAGTGAACCCCACACAGTTCAAAATAGTGTTGTTCCTAGGTCAACTGTAGTCATCTTGACAACAGCTTGAGGTTAACATGAAGGAACTTTGAGATAGAAAGGCCTAAATGCTAATACTAGCTATGCAACTCACTAGCTGTGTGGAAATAGTCCTAACTGGTGAATCTTTGTCTCACTTACCATGGGCAGGCTTTCAAGAGGAACCAGTCCTTGGAGAAGGATATTATGCTAGGAAAGGTACTGTCAGTAAAACAGAAGAAAATCCTCAATGAGATGGGTTGACACAATGACTACCACGATTGTCTTGAACATGGCAGAGATTATTAGGATGACCCAAGATAAGGAAAGGTTCAGATCTTTCATTCATAGGGTCACTGTGAATTGTAGTAAACTTGATAGCACTTGTTGCTATGGACCGTCATGTCAGAACTGACCCACAGCTGACTTTCCAGCGGATTTTCAGAGGCCATTTAATTGCAAGGGAGAAGATGGTCCATCTTTCTCCTACGGAGCAGCTGGTAGATTCAAACTGTGCACCTTCATGATTGCAGCGCAGTTCATTGCCACTAGGCCACCTGAGCTTCCTTAGGTGCCATGAGTAATAATGTTTATCCAGCCCTTCCTAAGTGTCAGGCATAGATGAGTTCCTCAGATTCTTACAACCTTTCTATGTGGTCATTTGTATCTCCATTTCACTGAGGAAGAGACTGAGAAGCACAGGCTCCAGGTTATATATAGCTGGCCAATGGATGAGCCAGGATTTGATCCCAGAGGGGCTGGGCGATTCATGAAACTCTGAGTTCTTTCACCTTCCATTCAGAGGTGGCTGTGAGGATTAAATGAGGGAGCGAGTTTAGCACCCTACCTGGTGTCATTTAAGATTGACTAGGAAGAAAGGTCTACTTATCTATTTCTTATATTCAGCCAAATAACCTTGTGGATCCCAGTAGTCTTACCCTGTTGTGTGAGAGGGTCCATGAGTTGCAAGCTGACTCTATAGCTGTTAATAACAACAAACGGCAACTGCTGTTGTTACTCTTATCATTTTCCAAGGTCAAAATACAAATTCCCCACCCCGCCATCCCCAGCTCCATAAGCTGACCCTGAACTTTCTAGCCTTCCAGCTCTGGGTATTTGCCACAGTCTTCTCATTACCATTGTCTTTCAGTATATCCGACACCTTCCTATGTGACTGTCACCTTCTCAAAGCAGACAGATAGCATCGTCTTCCTTTCTGTTCACTGCCCAGCAACTTGCATAGTTTTTGGCATCTATTTAGACTTCAGTCAGTGTTTGCTAAACAGAATTTTGAGAAAACAGTATCAACCAGGTCAATTCCCAGAAGAAAACATTTTTCAAAGGTCTTTAGCCTGAACACATCAATATAAAAATGACACGGCTATAATTTGCTTTCCGATTCAAACTGGAAGAGTGAACTTTCACCCTGTCAAAAAAGGAGAACAAATTAAATTGAAACACAAAGTCATTTCCCTTGTTCCAGGGACTGGATTTCTAATTAATGTGCAGTCCAATTCCGAGGACTGCAAGGAGATCAGTAACATCATGTCCTTTATCTCACAAATTGAGCAGAGCCCAGGATAGACCTTTTTGTGTGTTTTCCTTTCTTATCTTAACTATATTATGTTTTGTGTTGTTGTGATTTATTTTGAAAGCTCTATAGATGAAAGCCCTAACACAACCACTCACTCACCCTGTCCAGAAGGAGCAACTTGGTCCCAGAAAGTCAGAAAAATTAGAAAGTGTTCAGCAGCACAAGCTGAAAAGGTGACAGCTACCTTGTGGCACAGCAGAAGGGAGAGTTCATGCCTTGAGCATGTGCTGGCACCTACTCGGAGACTCAGGAAGGTGCTTGTGGGGGGCTTGGGCAGTCAGAGCTCTGAAATATTGATGTGGGAGACTATGGTGAGTGACAGGGATGTCATTCTGGCAACTGGGGGCAATCAAAGCCAGTTGCAAACCTGCAAAAAAAGCTGGCTTTGAACGAAAGGCAGGATGGGCAGGAACCAGCCATCATTTCCAATATGAATAGCTCTAAGTGAGGGGAGGTTCCTTAACCCAGTGATGCACAATCTTGCAGGAGTAAGTGACTCCTGGTGCATTCGTTAAGATTACAGACTCCTGAGATCGACTCCAGACAAATTGAGTCAGAATCTCCAGCCTAGGACCCTGTAACTAGAACTTATTTTAAAACCAGAGCTGTAAGTGTTTCTTATAATCAGGATAGCTTTGGAAAATTACAATTCAGAATTATGAATGCTTTCTTCACTGGACCTTCTAGAGTACTTGGCATATCACATCCCTTCCCTGAGCATTTGTTTCCATATCTGTAAAATGGAGCTAGGGATATCTGCTACCCAGGCACATACTGTGCATTATGAAAAAGAAAGAAGATGAGTATGTCAAGTGTGTAAGAACTCTGGTGGGTCATTTAAGCTCTGGGCTGGGAACCAAAAGATTGGCAAATTAAAATTCACTAGCTATAGGGTCACTATGAGTCACAAGCGACTCGACGGCACATAACAACAACAACAACATTCTGCATGAGAAAGATATGATGGTCTTCCATAAAGATCTATAGTCTTGAAATCTCTATGGAGCAGCTCTATTCTGTCTTAAAGGGTTATTATGAGTCTGGATCAACGTGATGGCTTATTGTTCTATTTGTTTTGTGTCAGGTGTGTAGACTAAAGTTCCTGGTACTAACGAGGTATATATTGTGTATTAATTTTACCCCTTTTAGCGGTAGAAGGCCTCTGTCATATGAGTTCTTATCCTCTGAAGGTACCTTGAATCCCTTTTCCGGATATTTAAATTTTTGGCTCACAGATACTGAGCTTTAGCCTCAAGTGCACCTGCCTGTCAGGGGACATTGTTGGGACTCTGTGTGATCTATATCGGCCATGCTAGAAGGCTTTCAGAGCCTTGGTGGCCACAGGCTATCAAAATGCAGCCTTCCTTGGGGAAGCTATGCCAACAGACAACCTCTGAAGCCTTTGAAAGAATCAGCTCTGGCTGATAACTGATCTTCCAGATTTCCACTCCCCATTTCTGGGGCTCCTGCCAGGCAGCCTGACAATTCTGAAGCAGCAAGTCCAGTCCTGTACAGAGGTTCTTAGCTTAATGCAGCCCTTGAAGAGTGAGCTACCACCAGCTCACATAGAGCTGCTGAGAGATAAAGAGCTAACTGAGGTGTAAATTAGTAGGCAGGGCATGTGGATAAGGAGGTAGAACCATGGACAGGGAGGAGCTCAGACTTGGGTGCTGGCCTCTTTCCCCTGCTCTCTGACTTCCTTTTGTTTCTCTTCTCTAAAAGAAGAAAACAGTGTATTTGACTCCTATTGTTGTTGTTATGTGCCATCGAATTGTCTGTGGCTTATAGTGACCTTATGTACAACAGCCCTAAACCCTGCTGTGTCCTGGGTCAATCTCATTGTCTCCCACACAGTCACCCCCATTACCCCAGCCATTGAATCAATCCACCTCATAAAGAGTCTTCCTCTCCTGCACTGTCCCTCCATCCTCCCAAGCATGATGTCCCTCTCCAAGGACTGGTCCCTTCTTATAACATGTTCAAAGTATGTCAGACGAGGCTTCAGAATCCTTGCGTCCAAGGAGCAGCCTGGCTTAACCCTCTCCAGGCTGAACCTATTCTTTTTCTTAGCAGTCCGTGGTATATTCAAAACTCTTCTCCAACATCACAGCTTAAAGGAATTAATTCCCCTTCTATCCTCCTTCGTCACTGTCCAGCTTTCTAACACATAACAAGTGATTGCAAACCATGGCATGAATCAGGTGCACCTTAGTCTCCAGAGTGACACTATTGCTCTTCAGTACTTTGGAGAGGTCTCTAACAGCAGACTTTCCTATTGCAATATGTCTTTTAATTTCCTGGCTACTGGTGCCAAGACTTCTATGTTGTTAATATAAGCATATGTCAAAAGAGATAATGCAGATATATAGAAGTTGTTGCGAAATTGGAACTGACCCACAGCTGACTCTCCAGCAGGTTTAGAGAAGCTGTAAATAATACAGAGGGAGATTTCCCATCATTCTCCCATAGAGCAGCTGGTAGATTCAAATTTTGTGCCTTTGAGATTAGTCCAATCATCCTTTAAGCCTTTTTTTTCACTCAAGAAGTGGAAGTCATAGCTCCTCCATATCTCACTTAAAAGAATTGTTGAAAAAGCCAATGTGTTTAGGCAAAGCAGGGCATAATTCTTCCCTAGAGATGCATGTTGTGAGGAAAGACCGGTCCTTGGAGAGGGACATCATGCTTGGGAGGGTGGAGGGACGGCGCAGGAGGGGAAGGCTCTCTATTAGGTGGATTGATTCAGTGACTGGGATAATCGGGATGGGAGTGTCAGAGACAGTGTGATTGGCACAGGACAGAGCAGAGTTTAGGGCTG
>NW_006399755.1:2640514-2657787 GCF_000299155.1 Elephantulus edwardii
GGGGGGAGGGGTTTGTGCAGGGAGAAGGGTGCAACAATGAATGAATGGAATCCCAAAATCTCTGTAGATGTTCATTGAAATGAAAAATAAACAACCTAAATTTTAAAAAAAAGAGGGGTGAGGATGGCTGTGACAGAAAATTACTCATGATCTATGCATTTGCCAACCAGCAAGATTTTTTCTTTCCTGTCCCCCAGTGACCTTGTATCAAAGAAATACCAAAGGATTTCTTTTTTTCTGGTTTCTTAGAGAAGTTTTACTTCTTCCCTATCAGAATTTATCTAATATAGATATCCAGGTATTTTAAATACCTCTTGCAGAGAACTTGAACATTGGCCTCCTCGATCTTCAACTGGAATGGTCATATATATATATACATGCATATATACATATGCCATCTTCAACATCTGTGCTGTGTTTAAATCACTGTATCAACCCATATCCTTGAGGGTTCTTCTTATTTTCACTGACTTTTGACTTTCAGAAGTATGATGCATATATGCAGGGACTGACTCATCATCCTTCATTCTACGGGGCACACAGGATGTATTTCTTCCAAGCCAGAATTGTTAAAATACAAAATCAGAATTGATAACTATTTTCTCCCTACCATCAAACTTGACTTTGAACCAGGGAAAATATTTGAGATGAAACAAAAAGTACAAACAAGAAGAGCACTCAAGAAATTGCTTTCTAAAAATGTTTGTTCAGTGTGTGAGCAAGGTTGTGTTCCAATGATAGAACTGAATAGAGGGCTGGATTTGATATTCTCAAGGGTCTGTCTAATTCTAGGTCTTTTGGCGCCATTAACAAGTAAAAACATAAAGGTATCAAGACTTGAAACATTAAAAAAAAAAAAAGACTTGAAACATTGATCAGAAGGTGAAGTTAGAGCTTATTGATGAGCCATCGTGTATTACCTTTGTAATTCCATATCAGTCAACAGCTGGTTTGTCAGAACCACGCTGGATGTAATTCTTTACCAGATTGCCACACTGAAGGAACGATCAAGGAAGACAGCTCCTATCCTTCCAGTTTTGAGGCAACATTTTGAAAATATAATAAGAAATCATTCCTTGACAATCATAACATTAGGACAGTGCTGAGGAAAATGTGCTCAGAGAAAAAAAAGAATTTCTCTAGCTGTGAAGACTATATCACCGAGAGAATCCAGCAGCCTAGACCACTGAGATAGATGTTCTGGAGTTCTGGTATACATACTCCGGAAGAGATGAGAAAAAAGTATTAGAATTTCCTTTTTTTTTTTTTACCAAAAAGCTGTTATTATATTTTTAGCTGAAAACTCAAAGATTGTACTCAACCTTTGCTGATCATCACAAAGTGCTCTCCTTCCCTGAAAAATCTCTTAACATGGTTGGAATCCTCTGCTGAGCAAAGCTTGTGAAAACCCAGAGTGTGGTCAAAAGAAGACTTACTAAAGAGAGTAGAGCTAAAACTTCATTCGTGCATAGTTCAAAAGTGGAGGGAGAATGGAAGAAGCAGCAAAGAGAAAACCAAAATAAGCCCTTGTCTGTAAACTGAGCCAGAGCCCCAACTGCAAGCTGTCTTCATTCAGACTTTCAGACTTAGCTCACATGAGGCCAACTTGTAACTCCAATGTTAGATAAAGGTTTCCCTAAATTGTGATTTGTAGTCGACTAAAAGTAAGAGGAATGGTTAGAGTTTAAGGAAAGATGCCGCTTACTTGGCTATGTACTAGGCGTGTTAAAAGGACTAGGTAAAAACATTAAAGCAAGTATCACTTGTGCCTAACATAGTGAAAAGATGATACTTGTATCATAGCTTGAAGATGGTGGCCAAAAAGGCCAACCAATGCGAGAGTTAATCCTAGTATTGTTGTTGTTAGATGCTTGAGCCCATTGCCGTAGTCACTGTATCAGTCTATCTCACTAAGGGTCTTCCTCTTTTTCACTGCATGACGTCCATCTCCAAGGAAAGACTTCTTATTCTCTATTTAAAAATATTTATCAGAAAAGGATTTTAGGAAATTCATTAGATGAAAGGTATCCCTGGGTATCAATTATGCGTTTGATTGTGAACTGAAAAGTTGATGGTTGAAGAATCTTGGTCTACAACTAGGAGAGGATAAAATAGATAAACGGGATCTTCTAAAAATCAAAGCCCTATGCATATCCAAAAACTTCTCCTACAGGGTAAATAGGGAAGACACAGATTGGGAAAAAATATTTAGTAATGACATGTCATTATAAGGGACTTATATCTAGAATTTATAAAATACTTGAGCACCACAACAAGATAAAGGTAAATAACCCAGTTGAAAAATGGGCACAGGATATGACCAGACACTTCACCAAAGAAGACATTCAGATGGCCAACAAGCACATGAAGAAATGTTTAAAATCCTTAGCTCTAAGAGAGATGCAAATCAAAACAACTATGAGATATCATCTCATCCCAGTAAGAAGAGTAAAATTTAACATAGCCGCAAACATGCAAACAACAAATGTTAGTGAGGTTGTGGAGAAACTAGAACACTTATTCACTGTTTTTTGTGGTTTTGTTTGTTTGTTTGTTTTTCTATAATTATATTTTATTAATTTTCATAAACATTTACAGAGATTTTGGGTTTCCATTCATTCACCGCTGCACCATTCTCTCTACCCTCCTCCCAGTTTGTTCTTGTCCAAATGCCACAGTGCTTGTCAAAGCCAGTTCTGATTAATCTTCTTTGTCAGTGTGTCCTTTGCTATTCCCTATCACTCCTCCCTGAGAGAGACTTCACCCTGAGTCATAAGGAAAAGGGGATGGCATATTCTCTTAGCTACTTCCTGCTGAAAAGGGATGCTGTGGGATGGAAGTCTAAAATGGTGCAACCACTATGGAAGGCAGAATGGCCCTTTCTTAAAAAGTTGCAAATAAAAATACCATTTGACCCAGCAATTCCACTACTGGGAATATATATACCCCAAAGAAACCATAACCACCACCCAAGCAGATATATGCACACTCATATTTATTGTGGCTTTTTTCACAATGCAAGGAGTAAGAAATCACCTAAGTGCCCATCAACAAACAAATGAATTGAGAAGCTGTGGTATAGTCACACAATAGCATACTACGCTGCTTGAAAAACAAGAAACTCATGAAATATTATACAAAATGGGTGACCCTGGAGGACATTATGCTGAGTGAAATATCTCAGTCACAAAAGGACAAATACTGCATAGGGCCATTGTTATAAAATGGGATTGACAACGGGGTTGGGGAAGACTGAGAAAGATGGGATAAATTATATATAATGTATTGAAACAGATGAAGGAGAGAACTGTTTAAAGGGGATATATGTTTAGGTATTATTGTCATGATAGGAGTTCAGAATAAAGGCTGCATAATGGAGTGGACTTGGAGGGGAGGGATATAACAATGAAAGAATTTTTCTTTTACTTTTCAAAGATAAGAGCAAACTGGTGGGGAGGGTTGGGCAGGGAGAAAAGTGCAACAATGAATGAATGGAAGTCCACAGTCTCTAAACTTTCATTAAAATTAGTAATAATAAAAAAACCCTCTATAGCTTTACTTCCTAGTTAATAATTTCCTTTATTTAAGACTTGAACTATAATTAAGAGTTAAGAAAAATGTAATTCCAGTTTCACTTAAGAATGTAAATGATGAAAAATTAAAATTTATTTTATTAAAACTTGGAAAAAAAGAATCTTGGAAGAAAGGCCTGGAAATCTACTTCTAAAAGTAATCAGTCTCTGAAGGTCCAGTAGAATACGGTCCAACTGTGGCACACATGAGGTCCCTGTGAGTGAGGATAAACTCTAATACAACTGGAGTCATCTGAAAATAACAAAAAGAGTGTAGGAAAACTGTCATTGTTAAACTAGAGAATCTAACTAGAACAGAGTCAGACTTTCTTCTACTTTTCTATATGTAGGAGTCTGTGGTGGTAGAAAAACACAAGAAGCAAGGAGCCCAATTCCAGGATTGTTTTCCCTTCATTAAAATAAGAGGAGAGTAGAAAAATCTCTCAGTGTTCTGTCCATGTCATCATCCACAGAGTCCATGACTCCGAGACCCATGATCTCATTCCAGCTTTATCAGACTAATTAATAAACTGAAGGCTCAACAGAAATAGGAGAGTTAATCTTCTCATCTTCAGGAAGGGTACACTAATAGTATTTGTAATGTGGCCATACAAGTTTAAAAAAAAATCCTTCATTTTTTCTGAATCTATTTGCATTTTAAATAACATTATCATCATATTTATAACATTGCAATAATCTCATGATGTCTTTTCATTGCCATCTAGTCAGAACTGACTCATAGCTGACTCTCCAGTGGCTTTTTAGACACTGATGTGTCAAATGCGAGAATGGTTACCCATGGTGGACAGTGTTTGGTGGAGCACCCCAATTAAAACAAGCTTGGAAGCGGGAGTGGCATCCACTTCCTTCGGAAACTCTATGAACCTGAAGAAAGGATGAAAGTCACACAAATGTTGAGAACTTTTGTTCATAGGGTTGTTTTGATTCGCCTACAACTCAACAGCACTTAACAACAACAAATCCCACAGGTGGCGATGGCCCATCTTTCCCCCTGCAGAGCGACTGATGACTTAATTTCCAAATGCAGAGAGACACCACTTTGGGGTTAGGAGTCCAACTCCCTTCCTACTATGGCGTCACAGCTTTCTATATGTCGTTGTTGTTTGCTGTTGAATCAGAACTGACTCATAGCTAACCCTTCAGCTTGAATTTCTGGAGGGTCTCGATTAATGCACCACAACAGATGTTGGGTTTTTTAAAAATTATCTTCAGCAAAATTTCACTTGTGTATGATATTAATGATACTGTTGTTTCTTTAATCTTTAGGATCATCATCATCTTTCTCTGGAATATTATTTCTTGGTAAATGGTATTTCTTTTCCTCATTCATAAAGTTGAGGTGCAGTCAGGAAACTAAAAACCTATTATAAAAATAAGTAACTAGTAAATTAAAAATTCCCTTCCACAAAGTCACACCTGGTATATCTTTTTTTTTTTTATTTCTTTTAATGAAAGTTTGCAGAGACTTAGGTATATCTTAAATACCAGTGTTTTCCTCTGGATACCAGTACTAGTTATCAGTAAGATGATACAGACTCACACACTAATACTATGTGTTTCAAAGTAGAATTGCTCTCCATAAGGGCTTCTGTTGTGATAGTTTGGAAGCATATCACCAGGCCTTTCTACTAAGGCAATGTTTGAATAGAGTTGAACGGTCCATCTTTTGATGGTAGCCAAATGCTTCACCATTTGTGTTAACTTTTCAAATGGTGGCAATAATTACAACTAACTTTTATGCAGTGTTTTGGTGTCTGTAAAGCTTTATCACTTGCCACTGAGTATCATAAAAGCCCGGTTAAGAAGACTTGTGGTTGTCCCTATTTGGGGAATGAAAAAACCTGGACTCAGAAAGGTCTACTGACTTTTATCTAATTATTTCATCAAATCTCTTCAAAATCCTTGTGAGGGGAGCATTACCACCTCCATCGAATAGAAAACAAAAATGACAATAATAAAGGGTAAATCACCATTTGTTAGCGACACAGCTAGGCTTTACTTGTGGCTTCGTTGTTATTGCCTCCATGGGAAGTTTACCTGTAATGTTTTTCTCTTCACGCCTTGGTTGCTCTGCCTCTGAATTCCCATAGTCCGTAGCATTACTTCTTTTCACTAGTGAAGCATGTTCACACCAAATTGTTAATGCATTTTTGCCTGTCTTTGCTAGACTGATGCTCTGAGCCCTTGGTGCATTTAGAGCAGTTCTTGGCACATAGTAGCAGGGACAGCAAATGCAGGACTCACACCCATACACACTATCATATCTTCTAACAGAGCATGGTGCACTCCAAACCCCAAATTCATTGTCATGGAGTTGGTTTTTACTCTTTGAGACCTTATATAATAGAAAAAAATGGTCCAAAGGGTTTCCAAGGCTGTAAATCTTTATGGACATGAGCTGCCTTGTCTTTCTTTTAAAGTGTGACTTTAAGAGGGTTCAAACCACTGACCTTTTTAGTTAGCACTCTAATGCTTTAGTTCCTGTGCAGTCAGGGTTTCCTTGTACATGGAAAGTGCTCAATTAAAATATATTGAATGACTAGAAGAATAGCAGGGTGGAAGACAGGTGAAAGGAAAAAATGAGGGAAGGGAAGACAGAAAGGATGCATCAAGCCGGTGGAGACTTGCAGGCCTGCGCACTCGAGAGAAGCACCAGGCTTAGCCACTAATTCCCTGTTTCAACTTGGTGGAGCCAGTTCCTTCTCTAAGTCTCAGTCTTCCCCTCCAGCCACGAAACAAGGGCATCGAATTCAGTGACCTGTGAGGTCCTGGTGGGTGCTCAGGCTCTGCTCTAATTCCAGCCTACAACTTTGCCCCATTCTATTATTTAGACCCTTCCATGGGGAGCCTGTCCGTGTCTGTCCGCAGCTGGCAGGCTCATCCTCGGGCAAGTGCTCAGATCAGGCCTGGGGTCTCTACTATCAGCTTGGCCTGTCATGTCAGTGTTTTTTGTGCATTAGTAAGTGAAGTAGGAGTGAGGGGGCTCTATAGAGGAAGTGGGAGGTGGGTAGGTTGTGGGAGTTACACCAGAAAGGTGGTCAAATCAGGACAGATGCAGGTAGGAAGATTTTCCCAGAGGCAGCCATACATCGATGGTGTTAAGGTAGAGAATCAGGCAGATATGGAGAAAGCAAGAGGCAGTACCAACGGCATGTGGAGAAAAAGAGAAAGGGAGGAGGCGGGAGGAGGGAGAATCAGGAGAGTTGGAGGAATGGCCAGGGGAGCTGCCAAACCATTGGCTTCAATTAAAAAAATTAACATGTGTCCAGAAACAGGGTGGCTTAGGATGGAGCAGTGCTGCGTGGTGAAGAGGAGAGGTGGAGGAGACCAGGCCCCTGCGGCTCAGGATCCTGTCAGTGCAGCAGCGTGATGAGCACCTCAGGCCCTGCTGTTGTCTGACTCAGGAGGAGGAGGAGGAGGAGGAGGAGGAGGCCCTGTGCTGACACAGGCACTGCTCAGGATGTCACAGTAACACCCCAGATTTGATGGAGGGAGGGAGACAGCCAGGACAGAGGCCGTCCACGCACATGAAATTCTCTGGTCCTTTCTTGTGATCTCAGATGGGGTGGCCATACTTTAGTGGGGCAAGACCGCAGACCTGGGCTTGAAACCCAGATCATCTGAGAGCCACCTGTGTGACCTTGAGTCTGTTTGTTCACTTCTCTGAGTTTCACTGTCCTCGTGATACTATCTGCTGCCTCCGTCCTCGAAAAATCGTTCTGAGGGCTAAACAGGGTGTTAGCTGTGGCAATCTCTCCCTGCATGCCATACTTCTACCTCAAGGATCCTGCTTCTGCTGGCACTTCAGCCACGGCTGAGTCCTGGCTTCCTTGAAGCCTCTGCTCACGTGCCAAGTTGTGAGGGAGGCCTTCTCTGCTCACTCTCTTCAGAATAGCAGCTGCTATTTCACCCATTGCTCTTGCTTTCATTTGCTCCATAGCTCTCCTCAGCCTGGTGGGCTTGCATTTGTGGATTCCCCCCACCCTTCTCCCTGTAAACTTTATAAAGGCAATGGCTTTGCTCTTTTATTCACAGCTCTATCCTTGGCTTCTCGAAAAGTACCCCCCACTGCCATCAAATAAATTCTAGCTAATAGTGACCCTATAGGATACAGTAAAACTGCCCCCATAGGGTTTCCAAGGCTATAAATCTTTATTATAGTAGATTGTCATATTTTTCTCTTGTGGAACAGCCAGTGGGTTTGAATCAACAACTTTTTACCCAGCCCCTCAATTTATAGTTAAGCAATAGAGATGAAAATACTAGGGAGCTGTTTTTTTTTTTTTTTCTCTCTCTCTCTCTCTCCTTCTCTCTCTCTCTCCTTTCTTTCTCTCTCTCTCTTTGTCTCTCTCTCTTAAAGTGGATTATTATTTTTCAGTCTATAGTACATCAACATTTTGAATAGCAGTCACACACTTTAATCACAGTATCACCAGAGCTCCTTCCTAAAACTGTAGGAACTGAATAAATACATGAGGAGGGAAGGAAGGGAGGCAGTGAGGGAGAGAGGGAAGAGGGAGGAATATACACTATGTCATTCACAAGGAAGCTCAGAGGGAGATTTCTATTTGGAAGAGTGAAGAGTGGCTCTCACCACTCAGCACAGGTTGGTCTGATGCCTGGGTGTCTTCTCCACTCAGGCGTTTCCTCACAACCTCTACCTGTGTGTTTTGATCCTGACCACCTGGAACCCAGAATGCCTCCCTCTTCTCCACATTTCCGTGTGGGGCCTGCCTTCAAGACTTGGCTTCACTCCCTGCTCATTGCTAAGCGGTGCTTGCTGATGGAGTGCTCTATACAAGCACAACAGACATCTCCAGGTCTGGAGTTAGACTACAGTGTGATGGAGTCTTCGGCTGAGAAGACAAACCTGTTTGATTTGGATTTCCTGGGTCTCAAAAAGAGTTAGGCTCTTGGCTGATAACTGAGAGATTAGCAATTCAAGACCACTCAGTTCTTAAATTCGAAGAAAGGACTGACGATGTCCTTCTTAAGAATCTTGAGGAGCAGCTCTGCTCTGGCTCACTTGGGGCTGCCATCAGTCAGAACTGACGCCACAGCAGCTGATGGTGGCAGTCGTGGTTCCTTTGCTCACCCTGAAAGAGACAGCTGAGCATGGCTGAGGAGCTGTTGGCTTGTTAGATACAGAAGGGGACATTCCTAAGATTAAGAAGTTATTTCAGCTTTGGAAAAAAAGAGAGAAGGAAGGTGCTAGGTTTAGGGGTAAATGGAAAGAGGAGACCCTTTAGGTTCAGAAGGGCCACAGCAGATGAAGTAAAAAATGCTTAAGGCATCACCCTGCTTTTGTAAAGGGATGGAGAATGAGGAAGGCAGGCCTGTGTGTTCGTTCCTTCACACACAATGGGAGCTTGATTATGAGGTAAGAGTGTCGAGGTCAAAGATTTTGCATTTGAGCCCCAGGTCCAATTTTGCCTTCATCAAGTAGTGGCTATTTGTCTAAGGGGATCTAGGAACCCCACTCAGAAACATGCCTGTGCATTTTGAGGTCTGTACAACAGGGAGTCTTGGTAATATGTATTATCCAAATAGGAACTGTGCCTGGACCGGCTGTAACACAAGGTAAAGAGTGAATTCGGGGAGCCGATCCTGGTTACTTCCATCCTAAGTAACTCCTGCTCACTCATTCACTCAATCTTTCAAAAACGCGTTAGTAAACGCACTTGTATTCAGGAGATGGGAAGCAGTGGTAACAATAAAGATGGACAAATTCCCTGTCTTCATCCTTTCAAAGCAGCTCACTTCGTCACCTTCAAGGAGGACCCAACACATGGCTGACCCTCCTTTGGGTTTCTGAAGCTGTGAATCACTCAGTAGACGATGTCTCATCTTTCTCTCAACAAGCCACTGATGGATCTGAACTGCCAGAGAGGTGCCCCCTTCGGGTAAGCAGTGCCCCTACCTACAGACTAGGCCACCAGTGCTCAGATAGATTACAATTTATGGTCCAGAGGAGAGGGCAAATCTAACACTCACAGTAAATAAAATAACTGGAAGCTAATGACTTCTCATCACATGACCAATATTTTACATTTGGAAGCTCCATGAACTTTGATACGTGTCTATAGTTGTAGACGGGCTTCAGGCTTTGCGTTGATGGGGTTGGTATGAGTCTTGCTCAATTTGGAGGCAATCACCAACAACAACATGGATCATCTCAGACTATCTAATGACCCATTTTCTAAATTAGCTGTAAATGTTTTAGGCAGCAGATGGAGAGCTGAACTCAAGTAATCTGACCTCAAACAATTTCTAGTACAGATATAAATCATGGTAAGAATTGTCAAGAAAAAGTTCTAAGTGCATTTTGGCATAAACAAGGGAGACAGCCCAGGTCAGGGCTAAAAGGTTATGAAAACCTTTCCAGTGTTCATTGTGTCTTTCCCATGTTGTTTCTGTAGTCCCATGGGCCTTATATTGTGCTATTCTTTCCTTTCATTCCTGCCTTTTCTACTTCCTGCATCCTTCTTTGTCTCCTTACTTAACTCTCTTCTTTCTTTCTTCTCCCTCTTTTATTTTTCAGGCACTAGAACAAGGATTATAGGAAGTTCTGGTGGCCTAGTGGTAAGAAGCTGAACTGCAATCCCTAAGGCACACAGTTCAAATCCACCAGCTGCTCTGTGGGAGAAGGATGGGCAGTCTTCCATGCGATTAACTGCCTCTGAAAACCCTCTGGTGGATCAGTTCCAACTTGACAGTGCTCCACAACAATAGAAAGACAAACGCTAAGGAACTCTAGTGGAGTACTTCATTATCTGCTGGGCTGCGAACCAAAAGGTTGGCAGTTTGAATCTACCAGGCACTTCTCGGGATAAAAATGGGTGGTTCTTTCCCTTTAAGATTCACAACCTTGGAAATCTGAGGAAGGTTCACCATGAGTTTCTGAGTGCCCTTCCTTTGGACCTGTGTGGACAGAGCTTGTATTGTAACTGTCACTCCTTGGAGTTCTCTTACTACATTGTCAGCCTGTTACAGGTAAGGAAGGCAACGTGTCTGTGTTATGTCATTGAGCCCAGATCATGATCCAAGCCCATGGAGTATTTGTTAAATGAATGATAGACTTGTTCGCTGAAGAGGACTGGTGGTAGCCTACTCGGGACAACCCTTGGAAGAGCATGCTGCTTCTATTGCACTGGAGATTCCTGAGCACAAGTGGAGGCCATAAATTCCTTTGATTCCTGACACTATTGCTTTTCAGCACTCTGGAGAGGTCCCTGACAGCGGATTTTCCTGATGCAATCCGTCTTTTGATTTCCTGACTGCTGGTGCCAAATGTGTATTAAAAATTTATTAACAAAATATTTCTATGACTTTTATACTAAGTCTAAAATGCAAGGTATGGCGTATGCTTATAACACATCTCTATTGGATGGACCACATTTCAATTGCTCACTCATGGCTACTGGCCAGTGACAGCACAGGGTTAGAGTCATCAGAGAAGGCCTTCCAGAGAAAGCAGTGCTTGAGAAGGGGGAGCATTCAGTGGGGCAAACAGAAAGCAGAAGGCATTACAGGTGGAAGTGGTAATTTTACCAAGGTTGAGAGTTGAGAATAGGAGTGTGTGCAGGGAGGAGCTTTGGCTCTGTTTGAGAGTCTTGCAGTAATAAGTTGAGCTGAGGCCCACTGAGCTGCCCCTCGTCTTCATTCTTCAAGGCTCTATTTCAGTGGCTATGATCATCTTTGTAACTCAAATGGCACTCAAAGGTATAAAAAGCATTCTCATGTTCGTTTCTCCATTTGAGAAACAAGGAAGTGAAGGATCAGAAAGAGGATGCGAGTTGCCCAAAGTTATAAGCACAACCTCTGGCGTCCAACCTCCAAGTCTCCTACTGCTCCTTCAAGCATTGACAGATTTTTCTGGAAGCCTTAAGTCAAAAGAGTATTTTCCCTGAGTTCCACCTAGATAGGCCATTTGCTTTTCACTGAGACTCTCACTGGACATTCTTCTTTCTCTTTTTTTCCTTAGGCCTAACCCCGCTCCTCTTTGCTCAAGTTGGATCTTTCCTCCTTTGGGAAATTTTCACTGACTCTTGTCTAATCAGTCCACACTAATTTATCTTTTCTACTAAGGTAGAATCTGAACTTTTATTGCAAAATAAATCATTTTTAAGGCTTGGTGTTTTCTTTTGTTTTTTCCTAGTCGTATATAATAATACCGTTCTCTTGTTAGAAGACAAAAGAGGGGAAGAGAAGAAATAGAGGGAGGACAGAAGAGGGTGGAAAACGCCACTGTTACTGATGCTAGAGCATGACAAAGAAGAATCATTTCAGACAGAGAGAAACAAACACAACGAAGCCAGGAGTCTAGCTAATTGTGGGCGCTGAAGACATTGACAGATTCCAGCACCAGTCCTGGGGGCGGCTTGCTGGGGAACATTGGACGCTTGCCATCCAGCCTCCCACTCGGCCCTGCAGGTAACACTGGGGGAGCTGAAATGCCTATGAGTGACTGTCTGTTGAGTCACCCACACAGAGTTCAACGTAAGAGGCGGCAAGGAGTCTAGGAGAGGCAGAGTAGGCTGGTCACCTCCCACAGAACCATAAGGGCCACGAACAGCGTGTTTGCAAATACAGCTATGACCCTGTTGAGGAAGAACAGAATCCAAATCCTACCTCTACCAACATGAGGACTGTGGTCTGCAGGTTAGCGCTTCAGCTTGCCTTGTCTGTACAGGAGACCTCGCTTGCCCCATGGGTGTTTCAGGATATTAAGCTGACGTATGTTAGAGAGTGCATGCAGCATGTTGTAGGCATCGGGTATAGGTTAACGATGCCCTTGTTTTGATTCCTTCCTCTTTCTCTCTTCTTTTTTTCCCAGGGAAATTTGCCTCGGAGAAACTCTAGTGGTTCAGGTAAGAAGCCTTCAATATCTCAAGAAGAGCTAGTGCTTACTGTGTGTTTACTGTGTGCTAGGCACCGCTGGAGGGTCTCATCTGCATGGCCTCACTTAATTCTTACCCTAGTGGGTAAGAACATTCAGCATCACCATTTCACAGGGAAGAAAACAGATTCATAAAAAGAAATTTGTCCAGTCACTGAGCTAGTAAGATAGAGATCAGCCTGGCTTTCGACAGCGCACATTTGATGTAGCCCAAGAGAAAGTAGTCTCATTTATTTGTATATGTGCAGCTCTTTGTTACTCACTGGAAGAACGAATTCTAATCTCCCTACTTCCTTGTTTTATGTGCTCCAGGAGGCCATCTGATACTTCAGTGGGCCAGGACTGGGTTGGCTGTAGATCAATGATGCATGAAGTATTTGCCGGGAAAAGAACTTGACGATTAAGACAATTTGCCTATATTTGTCACCTTTAGAGATTGTTACAGAGTTCTGGTTGCCTAGTGGCAAGAAGCTGTGCACCAATCCCAAAGACACACACTCCGAGTCTACCAGCTGTTCCATGGAAGAAGGATGGGCCATCTCCTCCTGTGCGATTAATTACCTCTGAAAACCTGCCTAAGGGTCAGCTCTGAATAGGTCCTGACTCGACAGTACACACACAACAGATGTTATTAGCCGTTATGACTCGAGTTTAATCATATGTACAACTATGGGCCAGTGATTTCATGTAAAATAGAATGAACCCCTCAACTTTACTTTACTGGGCTAAGCTCTACGTGATGGTGGAAGAACTGGGAAACCGTCCCCAGTCCTTGGCTCATGAGTCCTTGGCTCTGCTTTCTCAGTAACAGAGAGTCCACATGACTAAGTGGCCTTTTGTTTCTACAGGGTTATTACATGATGGTGGGGTGCCACTGTGAGAAATAAAGAGGCGATGTCTGGTGTCTGGGCTGCAGGTGGCCGACCTGCACTACCAGAAGGTCTCCTGCACTCACTGTTCATCTCTGAAGATGCCTCTTAGTAGTTCCTCAAGAGCCCAGTGAAACTATTTCTCTATTCAGATCAATTATAGCTCCATCACCAAAACAGAAAACCCTGTTCAAGCCCACAGGAAAATGGAAAGGGCAAAAGTTTCTCCCATGACTTTCTGAGTTTTCTGCCCTGATAGAAAGTAAGAGGTAGTTTGTGGCATGAGAAAGGTGAGGAGAACTAACAGTGCCCTGAAGGCCTCCATAGTAAAAGGATCTGGTTTTTCCTTCCCCTGATTACATGAACTGCCACCAATTTCCTTCCTCCTTTCCCCCAGTGTCTCTCCCTAAGTACCCCAACCATACTCTTTTAAAGAACTGCCTTTGTATGTGCTCTTTTATTCCAGGCTCCAAAATCCTCTTCAATGAAAAAAAAAGCAAAAAACAAAAAAACCACACAAATTAGAGCCTTGATATTCAGCTCACAGCTTTCTCACAGCTGAAGTTTCCACATATGCTAAAGTGCATGCAATTGTTGTAAGTGTTCAGCTGCTACCTGAATGGTTAGGATTTTGAACCCACCAGTGCTCTCCACAGGAGCAAAGACTTATTGATCTGTTCCTGCAAAGATTAAAGCCTAGAAAATGTCAGGGGGCAGTTCTGCTCCACCATATAGGGTGGTTATGAATGGGAATTGACTTGACAGTATAGTGCAATCTAATTTCTCCCAGGAACCAAGGAGCTGCAAAGAAAAACAAACTGACTGGTGGATAGGGAAGAATGAGTGAAGAAAGAGAAAAGAGGGAGAGAGGATATGAATAGCTGCATATCAATATCTATCCCTGAAAATGTCTGAGGACTGACGGAACCTTTAAGATAAAAAAACTTCAGAAACAAACATGGATTTGGCTTCTAGCATCACCATTTATTAGCTATGTATGATTGACCTTCAGCAAATTAACTTCTTTAAATATTAGTTTCCTTGATTGTAAAATGAGGATAATAATCTTAACACCTATATAGGATTGTTGAGAGAAATTAAATGGGATAATTAATGTAATCATGGCACCTTGCACAGCATCCAGGACATAGAAAGTAATTAGGGACTTGGCTTCTTGCACTGGTCCTTCTAGGATTTGTAGAGTGATTTTTTTTTTCCCTCTAGGAATCCAGAGGTTTGCTTCCTCCTCTCCACATGCCATGTGTTGGCACTTACTCACCAAATTACTGTACCAACATCTGCCCATCATCTACTCTGAGATAGGCACTGTGGAAGACAGCAGGGTTCCAGAAGACCGTACACCATTTAAAGGGTGTAGTGGGTGGCACAGTTTGCACTCAACTGTTAATCTAACTCTGGCAGGTTAAACTCACACTGTAGCATTACAGAAGGAAGGCCTGGCAATCTGCTTTCACAAAAGTTATAGCCAAGAAAGCCCTGTGGAGAAGTTCTGCTCTAATACAAGAGTTGAAATTGAATTTACGTCAACAAAGGGGCTGTTCTGGTGCAGTCTGCAGGGAGCTGCAGTGCTAATCCTAAAGCTGCACCTGTCTAACAGACTAAAGCCACTCACACCTCAGGGAGAAAGGTGGGAAGTCTCCAGAGTGATTTACAGCAAAGAGATGCAAAGGACAGTAAGCTAGGAATTGGTTCTAACTCTCAGGAGTATTCAGCTTTGAGAGTTATTCAGCAACAGGCTTTTCCTCTTATTAGCAATTTAATTTCAATCTGCCCTACCCCAGCCTCCCTATACCAAATAACTACCTTCACTCTTTACTCAGTGAAATTCATCCTACCAAGTCCCACAACAGTACCTCCAAGGAGCATCTGTGTAACATTCATCCCACCGTTTTGTAATTGCCAGTTGACTGGTCTTTCCCACACTAACTTGAAAATACCCTCACCAGCTTGCCCTAACATATCTACCGCCCTGATGCACCTATCCCTGCTCTATTTGTCCTTGTATGTTTACCGTGTTGAAGACTCAGCAAAGCCAGAGTATAAACCTAAGAGTTTATGCCACAAAGAATATGAGACTCTGATGAAGCTTTACCAAGATTCCAAGCTTTCAGAAGCCTGAACTGGAGAAAACGCCCCTGCTGCAAGGTGTCTACTGTAATTCGCCTGTGGTTCCAGACACACAAAGGATGCTGAGATCCTCCAGTTTCCACTCCCCCCAGCTGGTTAGAGCGGCAGGCTAATCACCTTCTAAACAAATGGCATGGTGACAAGCAGGGTGGGGGGAGAGCTGGGGCCTCACAAGCTGGTGTTTTCAATTTAGAGGCCATGCATTATTTACACTGCCATTATTCCCCTCAATTTGACTTCACGCTTTAGCCCTAATTTCAGTATAATCAAAGCCAATGAATATTTAATCAGGATTGCTTCCAGAAATTGAGTAATGCCATTAACATAATGGCCCCAGGACTTCAAAGCTGCTTTCCTTCAAATGCATCTGACTTACACCTTTCCCCACCCCCTTCCCTTTAACCAGTTGTACCTCAGAATGGGAGTCTGGAATACAACAGACAGGCCCATTACAGCTTTGCCCAGGTGTCAGAAAGCCTCTGATACAAGGGATGCTCCGCCCTCCCCGCCCAACTTGGTGTTTAAGTATGGCCCTAAAGAGACAGTTACTGAGGCAGCCAAACTCTGCAAGTAGATAGATCTCTTTTTAAGATAGTTCACTTTATGAAGATACTAGTTTTAGGCCACATTCTCAAGTAGCTCCAAAGAGATCTTCAGAATTCAGTTTCTGAATGTGGTGATTGTTTTTCATAGCCAGTAGGTGAAGTAATTGACCTAGATTACTACCAATCCCTGCCCCTACCAACTGAGGACCATACTCTTTTCCCCAGACAAGAAACCACCAGGTCCTGACTTACTGACTAGCCAACTAGGAAGCTCCTATCACTTAGTTTCATCTTTAAGGGTCACTAATCGAAGCGCCTGCCTCATTACTAAGCCCTGAAATTTGCCTCACTGGAAGCTGTCCACTCTGGCCCTGACTCTGACAGCCAGGATCCAAAGAGATTAAAGTTAAGTTGCCTCTTTTCTTCAAGACAACGAAGGAGACAGTGTTGTTGCTGTTAGTATCATCAAAAAGATTTGTATTTTTAGCAATTCCATGTGACAGAGGAGAACTGCCCCATTGGGTTTTCTAGGCTGTAATCTTTATTATTAGAGCAGATCTCTAGCTTTTCTTCTGCAGAGCTGCTGGGTGAGTTTGAACTGTTGAACTTTCAGTCAGCAGTTGAGCACCTAAAACAGTTACATCATCAGGGCTTCTAAGGGAGATGTTCTGACACGGTTTTTATTTTCTCTTATTTATACTTTCCCTCAAGTAGTCAACTCAATAATGCTCAGGCAGGCTTTAGGGGACAAAAATATAACCAATCTGACTTCCCTTGTTCTTCAAGGCAGTTCAAAATGCATGTTGTTGTTGTTGTTGTTAAGTGCTGTCAAGTCGCTTGCAACTCATAGCGACCCTATGTACAATAGCCCTAAACTCTGTTCTGTCCTGTGCCAATACCATTGTCTCTGACACACTCATCACAATTAACCCCAGCCATCAAATCAATCCATTTTCTAGAAGGCCTTCCCCTCCTGCGCCTGCCCTCCACCCTCCCAAGCATGATGTCCTTTTCTAAAGACCGGTTTCTCCCTACAACATGACCAAAAGTATGTCAGACGAAGCCTCAGAATCCTTGCCTCCAAGGAGCAGTCCAGTTTAACCCTCTCCAAGATGAATCTGTTCGTTTTCTTAGCAGTCCATGGTACCCTCAAAACTCTTCTCCAACACCAAAGCTCAAAGGCATCAATTCTCCTTCTATCCTCCCTAGTCATTGTCCA
>NW_006399755.1:2657887-2665752 GCF_000299155.1 Elephantulus edwardii
AGCTAGGAATTGGTTCTAACTCTCAGGAGTATTCAGCTTTGAGAGTTATTCAGCAACAGGCTTTTCCTCTTATTAGCAATTTAATTTCAATCTGCCCTACCCCAGCCTCCCTATACCAAACAACTACCTTCACTCTTTACTCAGTGAAATTCATCCTACCAAGTCCCACAACAGTACCTCCAAGGAGCATCTGTGTAACATTCATCCCACCGTTTTGTAATTGCCAGTTGACTGGTCTTTCCCACACTAACTTGAAAATACCCTCACCAGCTTGCCCTAACATATCTACCGCCCTGATGCACCTATCCCTGCTCTATTTGTCCTTGTATGTTTACCGTGTTGAAGACTCAGCAAAGCCAGAGTATAAACCTAAGAGTTTATGCCACAAAGAATATGAGACTCTGATGAAGCTTTACCAAGATTCCAAGCTTTCAGAAGCCTGAACTGGAGAAAACGCCCCTGCTGCAAGGTGTCTACTGTAATTCGCCTGTGGTTCCAGACACACAAAGGATGCTGAGATCCTCCAGTTTCCACTCCCCCCAGCTGGTTAGAGCGGCAGGCTAATCACCTTCTAAACAAATGGCATGGTGACAAGCAGGGTGGGGGGAGAGCTGGGGCCTCACAAGCTGGTGTTTTCAATTTAGAGGCCATGCATTATTTACACTGCCATTATTCCCCTCAATTTGACTTCACGCTTTAGCCCTAATTTCAGTATAATCAAAGCCAATGAATATTTAATCAGGATTGCTTCCAGAAATTGAGTAATGCCATTAACATAATGGCCCCAGGACTTCAAAGCTGCTTTCCTTCAAATGCATCTGACTTACACCTTTCCCCACCCCCTTCCCTTTAACCAGTTGTACCTCAGAATGGGAGTCTGGAATACAACAGACAGGCCCATTACAGCTTTGCCCAGGTGTCAGAAAGCCTCTGATACAAGGGATGCTCCGCCCTCCCCGCCCAACTTGGTGTTTAAGTATGGCCCTAAAGAGACAGTTACTGAGGCAGCCAAACTCTGCAAGTAGATAGATCTCTTTTTAAGATAGTTCACTTTATGAAGATACTAGTTTTAGGCCACATTCTCAAGTAGCTCCAAAGAGATCTTCAGAATTCAGTTTCTGAATGTGGTGATTGTTTTTCATAGCCAGTAGGTGAAGTAATTGACCTAGATTACTACCAATCCCTGCCCCTACCAACTGAGGACCATACTCTTTTCCCCAGACAAGAAACCACCAGGTCCTGACTTACTGACTAGCCAACTAGGAAGCTCCTATCACTTAGTTTCATCTTTAAGGGTCACTAATCGAAGCACCTGCCTCATTACTAAGCCCTGAAATTTGCCTCACTGGAAGCTGTCCACTCTGGCCCTGACTCTGACAGCCAGGATCCAAAGAGATTAAAGTTAATCTGCTCTGCATACAGGGTGAAAAGGTATGGAGACAGGACACATCCCTGGCGAACGCCCTTCCCAATTTTGAGCCATGCAGTGTTCCCTTGCTCTGTTCTGACGACTTGCTATCATATTTGACCTATTTTGGCATTTGCCAGAAGGGTTCAATATCCACATTTTCTTCCATAATGTCAGACACATGGTCTTCCCATGATTTCCCAGCAAGTAGCTCTAGAACCAGGAAGAATCTGTAAGTAAGACATTAAAACTGGGAATTTTCTTAGATATCCTCTAGGTCAATCTTTTCATTTTGCAAAAAGGAAATTAAGGCCAAGTACTAAGAATGCAGGGCTTAGAATTTGGTCTCTGGTCTTAAGATCCTTGTTCATGTTTTTTCTTCTATAAAAGTCATTAAACAGGAAGGGACACCACAATACATCCAAATGTTTGGTTACTTGAAAACCTAGAGCCGGTATCGTGGCAAAGGAAGAGGTTGAGCCTTCATGTGGCATCATCTGGGACAGAAAGCATCTCATGGGTGAGAATGTGAGAGAGTTGGGAAGGTTATGGAAAGTTTACTAACATGGTCTTCAGCTATAACTTGGACAAGAGTTCATCTACAGTGAAAAGTTAGAGGGAGTTATGTTCTAAGCTCATGCTGCCGATGAAGACCATACAAGATTAAGCTTCATGCCCAGGCACTTGCACTGGAAGTTCCTATTCCATTTTCTAATGTCCTCTTTTTTGACACCTCTGCCCCCAACCTCTTGTCTCCCCGTTGTTGGAGTACTTCACCTTCAAGTTCATTGCTTGTCCACTGTGCAACTGCCTTTCTTATTGCAAACTATGTACAGACTGAAGTGAAGCTGATACTTCTTCATAGTCACTTGGAGAAATTGGATCTTACTCTGGAGGTGCTAACAGTCTAGTCTCACTAGCAAAGACATCAAACAAAACAAGAAGCTGTCCAACCTTGACTCATTTACCTGCAGAAAAGCACTGGGTTCATCTTTAAATAGCACTGAATGAACCAAAACCAAGCTTAGGAGCGAAGTGAAGGAATGAAAATGACTTATGTTGCCATCTGGTGGTGATTTACGTCACTTGTCGATGATACCTTGGAATCAGCAGAACGCTGCCTAGACCAGCATCATCCTCACAGTTGCCGCTGCGTAGGAGCCACTGAGCATCCTGTCCGGTTCCGTCATGACAACATGTCCAAAGCATGTGAGACAAAGTCATGCTATCCACATTTCTAAGGAGCATTCTGGCTGTACTTCTCAGACAGATTTGTTTGTTCTTCTGGAATTTCATAGTATATTTCATATTCTTCACCAGCACTATAGTTCAAAAATATCAATTCTTCTCTAGACTTACTTATTAATTGTTTAGCTTTTGCATGAATGTGAGGTGACTAGAAATACCAGGGTGTGAATCAGGTGCATTTTAGTCCTCAAAGTGACATGTTGGTGCTCTAATATTTACAGCACAAAGCAAAAAGAAAACTAACCCATCATGTTACTTCTGATTCATAGTGACCAATGGAAAAGAGTAGAACTGTGTTAAAGGGTTCCCAAGGGAAGCTTTAGAGAAAAGGACTGTCATACCTTTATCCTACAAAACAGTTGGTTGGTTTGAACCATGGACCTTCCATTTAGCAGTCAAGGCTTTAACCATTATGCCTCCTTAGTCTACCAAATGCTTCTATGTTGCTGATCATTCCTTCCCTATCACTTCCTAGGAATCTAGCTGCTTGAGGTAATGCCTGAAGTGGAGAAGCAAACTATGAAACTGGAGCAGGTTACTTAACCCCCTCCAGCAAGTTACCTAGTCTAGTAGCGACTGCTAGTAGTGACTCCTCTAGGCACATCTGGTACAGTTTCTCCTGGGCTGGCTAGCAAAGGGAGGGTTGCTGCATCACAATTAAAATGCACAGAATTTGTGTGGAGCACAGGGCTTTGCTCTGGCCGCAAGCAAGAGAGTCTACCATATAGGGAGGCTTAGCTGCCGAGGGCTTTGCTTATGTGGAAATTAGGCTCGTTCAAAGGAGGGAAATGTGAGCTGATTTCCCCTTCTGAGAAATGCAGTGTGTGGCCCATCCTACTGCCATCCTGTCTGCACATTATTCTCTGCTGTGACAGTTCAAATTTCCAAGATTGATTGAGAATCAGTGCATAGGGTTATCTGTTACATGCCACAAAAATATTGTGGAAAGAAAGGAAGAGAACTAAGAGATTCACATCACCTAGCTCTAATGGCTTTGTGGTAAGGAACTGTGCTGCCAATGCCACGGTATGCAGTTTGAATCCACTAGCTGCTCCATGAGAAAAAGATAGGCAATCTCCTTCTTTGTGATTAACTGCCTCTGAAAATCTGATGAAGGGCCAGTTATGAGTTGGTTTCAACTTGACAATATGCAACAACTATATCCATTGGACCTCTCCTTATTCATCTTATCTAATCTTCATGTTTGAAGCTCCATCTTATATACTTTGGCATGTGGCCAGGAGAGACTGGTCCTTGGAGAAGGACATCATGCTTGGAAGGGTGGAGGGACAGTGCAAGAAAAGAAGACCATGGATAAGATAGATTGATACAGAATGGGCAATGGGGTAGGTGTGTAAAAATTAGTGAGACTGGCTCAGGAAAGACAGGCTTCAGAGCTGTTGTACATAGGGTCCCTGTGAGTTGCAGGTAACTCAACGGCACATAACAACAACAATCTTCATGATATTAATAAGTTCAACTTACCATGGCTATTGAGTCAGTTTCAACTCATGGCAAGCCTTTATTGGGTTTCTGGGTCTATACATTCTTACAGGAAGAGAATGCCTATCTTTCATCTGTGAAATGGTTGGTGAATTTAAATCACTGATCTTTTGATTAATAGCCAAACACATAATGCACTACGTCACCCAGGGCTCCGTCATTATCATCTCTTTAATACAAGGAAAGAAACTGAGCCTCAGTCATGTGAAACCTGGACAAGCAAGTCTTACAGTAACTGGAGGATTCAGATTTCAAACCCAGAAGTGTTTAGGCTCATGATCTTTTTGTATCACTTTACCTTCCTCTATTCCAATGAGGATACTAGTGAAAGGCAGGGCTGTCTGCAGGGAAACTGAGATTAATATCCTCAGCTAAAGCACAAGTGTTAATATTTTTGGGAGGACTTTACTACCTAAACTCATTCCCAATTGCTCAAAGCTTGGGATATTCCTCTCTGTTGTCCCTTCTAACCTTCAATGGCCATCTCTGATCCTCTGGGAAGACTTCTATTATTCATCTTCATTTCTTTTAAATTTCTGTTCAGAGCCAGAAACCCAGAGCATGCAGCAAACAGAAAGCCAAGGAAAGACTGGCATCCAGGGACACTTATGTATCTTTGGGGAAGTTCTGTAAACAAGGTTAATCGGTAAATGTATTGGAAGTGATGTGTGCCATGGGGAAAGGCCTCTAATGTACTATAGTAGACAAGGAAGAATTATAAAACACACCCACTTGTTTGTCAGAAAATCCAATGTTGGCCCTGGAGCAGAGCTAAAGTTAAGATCACCCTGTTACTAACTCCCACAAATGGACCTGAAGGTGTCCCATCCCACAGTGAAGAAATTAAGAATGCTAGACTTTTGCTTGTCTTCTTGGGATTCATCCAAAGATAGAAGAGGACTTGGTTTATAAGAAGAAGAAGAAGTGGAAAGAGATAAACACAGACACAGAAAGGAATTTGACAGGGGGGGAAAAAAAGTAGGTAAGGCAAGTCAACATATAACAAAAGACCAAGGTAAAATTCCCTTGAGAATGAGAAAAGAACAGAGTTGATAATTCAGAAAATGAACTCAGCAATGAAGAGAAATTTGAATACCTATCAAGAAATATAAGTCGGAGATGAACATGATGGAAAAACAAGATAGTAGATAAAAGAAGGCTGAAGATGGAGCCCAAGGATTATAAATATCCCTTGTTATGTTGTCACGTGCTGTAGTGTCAAGGACAACTCAGAGCAATCCTATGAACAGCAGAATTGAATTCTGTCTTGTCCAGTGCACTTCCTGACATAGAGCCAATTGCATAAGTCACTGTGTCAAGCCACCTGGTTGAGGGTCTTCCTCTCCCTCACTGACCCTCTACCCTTCCAAGCATCATTTCTCTCTCCAAGGAGTAGCCCCTCCTAGCACTCATTCAGTCCTCATAACCACTATGAGAGACAGAAATACCATCTCCCTCATTTCACAGTTGTCACCCATAAGACAACGTCAGCCTGAAGAAAAAATTCATTACAACAAAATAAAGTCAAGACCAAATTAAGTCAAAAGCCCAAAAGACATCTGTGCAATCTCAGTAATATTAACGAAAACAAAACAAAACAAATAAGATCCATATAACTAGCTGTTGTTGATAGGTTCCTTTGAGACAGCTATGACACATAGCACCCCTATGAATAACAGATGAATAACAGAAACCTTCGTGCTATCTCTTTACTCTGACATGCTTGGGCCCATTGTTTAAGTCACTATGTCAATACATCTCATTGAGAGTGGTTCTATCTTTTGCTAACTTTCTATCTTTTCTAGCACAATGCCCTTTTCCAAAGTCTTGCCCCTCTTGGCAACGTGTCCACAATGAGAAGTTTCACCATCCTTGACTCTAAGGAACACCCTGGCTTCACTTCCTTCAAGACATATTGCTTTGTTCTTTTGCTCTTCTCCAACACCATTAATCCTTTGCTCTTTCTTAGTCATTAATCCAATTTTCAGATTCATAAATGTAGATATATGTAGTTACAAAGACAATGGGTTGACTCACATGCACCTTAGTCTGGTAACTAGGTAGAGCTTAGCAAAAATGACCTTTAAGTTTGAAGAAAACATTTCATCAACATCCAGGAAGAAAAACAAGTAGAAAGTTTACAAATGCAGTAGGCTGGTTTTAGATTTTCTCTAGGCAACAGATATTTGAAGAAAGAGTTGTCTAATGGTGAGCAGAATAGGAAGGAAAGAAAAGCAAATGAAATTCCACGTTTTATAAAGAAAAGCAAATTATTACTTTGTTCTTGATGATAATAGAGATACGTAGGTGTATCATACATTCAATTTAAGGAATACATTGAGAAATTAAATGATGAAGAGATTTTTTTAAACTTCTAAATTAATAGGAAAGATATTAACAAAGGAAATAGAATCTATAAAGTAAACTAGAAAAAAATTGTTACCAACAGAAAAAGACATATAAAACAAAATAAAGGTTGGGTAAAAGAATTACGTCAAATAGATCAGCTAAGAAATGACTGCAAGCAGAGCAAATTGCTCTTTTGGAAAATAAAAATCATCAGGCTCAAACGGAAATTTAAAATTATGTGTAACTTACAAGAGATGAAATCTAATCAATGTGATTTAACATTTACTGCATGTTTGCCATGTTCAGAGATTGGTGCTAAGTACTTCACATGGATTCACTCATTCAGTCCTCATAACCACTATGTTGTTGTTGTTAAGTGTCATCAAGTCATAGACAACTCATAGTGACCGTATGAATGAAAGACCTGAACAGTCGTATAACTTCCATTGTTTCTCCAAGTTCATAGGGTTTTCAGAGGCAAGATATTTCAGAAGTGGATGCCACTCTGCATCCAAGCTTGTTTTAATTGGGGAGCTCCACCAAACACTGCCCACCAAGGGTAACCATTATCACTTCTGACACATCAGTGTCACAGTGTTCAGCATCACAGCAACCAGGAGTTACCTATGTACAGCAATTTACAGACCAGTGCTATACCACCTAGAAGAATGTTTGACCTAAAACAATCAAAACCAGGCCTAAGGGCCACCAACAAAATTTAAGGACCAAGGCAAGGTTCAAATTCCATGAGCTCTATCATTCTTCATTCCTCCCTAATAAAGCATTCTCATTGGCTTTGACTACCAGAAATGCCTGTCTGGGAGCATTCTGCTGCTTCCCCAATCTGCTTCTATTCTGATGTCACATGTTTCTTCTACAGTCTAACTTCTTGAATAATTTGTTCAGCATATAGACTATACACTTGAGGAAAGGATAAAATGTAAATGCACATGTTCTTTGATTTTAATCCATTGTATATTACTTTGCTCTGTTTGTATAATACCTTCTTGATTTAGGTATAGGTTTCATGTTGGTGGTATTATTGATTACTATCGAGCCGTGCCTGACTCAGTGACTCCATGAACAAAAGACCTGAGGCCTTTCTATAACTAACCTTTCTCCAAGTTCATAGAGTTTTCAGAGGTATATGGTTTAGGAAATGGATATCACTCCTGCTTCCCAACCTCTCTTAAACCTGGGAGCTCCATTGTGTGAATATACCACAGCTTCTCTATCCACTCATTTGTGTGTTTTTTTTTGTTTAACCACTCATTTGTTGATGGGCACTTAGGTTGTTTCCAACTCCTTGCTATTGTGAACAAAGCCGCGATAAACATGTGTGTGCATATATCTGCTT
>NW_006399755.1:2669427-2672555 GCF_000299155.1 Elephantulus edwardii
GCTTAAACATCTGGCAGTTTTCTATTTATGTACTGTTATAGCTGCTTTTTAATGATCCTTAGAAGTATTTTGCTTGCATGTGATATTAATGATAACATTTGATAGCTTCCACAGTCTGTCAGATCGCTTCCCTTCAGAATGAGAACAAATATGGAACTCTTCCAATCTGTTGGTCCAAATTTCCTGGCACAGACTGGTGAGTGCATCCAGTGCTGTATCTGTTAATTGAAACAAGTCAATTGGTATTGCATCGATTCTTAAGGCCTTATTTTTTTTTTTCCAATGCCTTCAATGTAGCTTCATCTTCCACCCTCATTACCAGTGGCTCTCGCTCATATGGTACTTCCTGAAATTTTTCATGTCAGTCAGTTCTTTTTGGTATGGTGACTGTATAATCCCTCCATCTTCTTTTGATGCTTCCTGGGTCATTCACTATATAATATTATATAATTCAATATATAATATTACATGTATACATTCTTATATTCTTTTATAGGTTTTAAATATTGAAACAATAGTGACAATGCTAAAGGAAAAATAAAGAAGATTTGAACAAAATAGTTAATAAGATTGAGTTAATGATGTTACAATTTTGCATTGTACAAACAATTTGATAAGTTTCAATCTGATAAGAACAATTTGATAAGTTTCAAATCATATCAAGATATACACTTTCCATTCTCTGGCCATGAAGACTGAAACTAGAAATTTGTAATGATGCATCTGCAACAATAGAAACAACTACAGTAATTGTTAAATGGAGATAAAAATAATTTTTCATATGAAGGTGAAAAGAAAAAAATCATACTGTCATATGGAGATAAAAATACTACATCAAAAATTGAAAAATACAATTAGAAAATAATAAAGCAATTTATCAAGCTACTGGAGTGCTGCCAAAGCTATACTCAGAAAGACAATCTTATATCCAAATGCATTCTTAATTAAATGGGGAAAATGGAGAAAAAATAATTAAGCCTTCAGCTATATAATTTGAAAAGAGAACAAAAGAGGAAACTAGGGAAAACAATAGGAAAAATATGGTAAATATATTAATGAATAAATTAGCAAACAAAACCCAGTAGAATCTATAACAAAATCCAAGAGCTAATTATTTGACAAAATAAAATTAAGGGAAAGGTAACAAACATAAACCAACAAAACAAAATTAATGTATCAACACTAACCTAAACCAAATCTCCTACTGTTGTCAGTTCTGGCTCCTACTAGCCTTCTATCAGGTTTATGAGGCTGTAAATCAAAAGGGAGGAGAACACCCTCCTCATCTTTCTCCCACAGAGCAGCGGTAGATTTGAATCTCCTAGCTGTTAGCAGTCAGATCCCATGAAGCACTACATTACCAGGGCTCCTTAGAACAATAATAGTGCTTTTGTTTGTTGTTTTGAGTACAAAGGAGAAGGCATCTATGGAAGAAAATAATTTAAAAGCCTCTTCATATGTTGTTAGGTACCTCCAAATTCAGTACAATTCATAGCAACCCTATGAACAGCAGATCTAAACCCTGTCCTAGCCTATGCCTCCTCACAATCTCTTAACCTTCTTAAGCTCATTGCTACACTCATTGTGTCAATCCATCTGGTTGAAGGGCTTCTTCTTTTTTGTCACCCCTCCACCTTTCCCAGCATGATTTATCTTTCCAAGGAATAGCTTCTGCTAGCAATATGTCATAGCATGTGAGGCAAAGTTTTATCATCTTTGCCTCCAAGGAGCACTCTGGCTGCACCTTCTCCAAGGCATATCTTTTGGTTCTTTTTTAGTTCCCTGGGATATCCAGTACTCTTCTCCAACATGACAACACAAAGGCAACATTTTTTTCTTCTGTCATCCTTATTTCTTGTCCAGCTCTAAGATGCATAGCAAGTAAATGAAGATTATGGCCTGGATCAGGCACATTTAGTCCTCATTGCTCCTCAGTAATTTGGAGAGATGCCTGATTGTAGACTTTCTCAGTGTATCCATAAGTGTATTGAATACTGATCCAAGTAAAATGAAATAGTTGACAGTTTCAATTTTTTCTCCATCTATCATGATGATGTCTATCAGTCCAGTGGAGAATTTTTGTTTTCTTGACATTGAGTGTAATCATATTTAAAGTATGTAAAACTATCCTGTAGTATGGAAAGTTTTGTAAGTGTGTTTAAAATATTTGACATTAGATAGTTCTGGCACATTACATTTGTTCTAAAGAATATGCAAATATAAGGAGCTACCCAAGCTATTGTACTAAGCTAAATAAGATTGAAATCAAAGCTACAATAAAATTTCCAAAATTTTTTAAATAAAAGAATGACTACTAACAAATCAAACTCAGCTAGGATTAATTTAGTAGTAAATTGTGAAATACCACAGCCAATTTCTTTAAAAATTATAGCAATATCACCCTTGGTACCAGCAGTCAGGAGATCGAGCAAGTATGTAGTCAGGAACCTCTCCAAATTACTGAGGAATAATGATGTCAGTTTGAAGACCAGGGTGTGTTTGACTCAGGCCATGGTCTTTTCAATCATTTGCTATACATCTGAAAGCTGAGCAATGAATAAGAATGACAGAAGAGGAATAGATGCCTTTGAGTGGTAGTGTTGGAAAAAAGTACTGAATATCCCGCCAAAAGAACAAATAGAAATATCTTGGAGAAAGTGCAGCCAAAGATGACAAAGCTTTGTCTCACATATTTGGGGCAAGTTGCTTTGAGAGACTGTTTCTTGGAGGAGGATATCATACTTGACAAGATGGATAATCATTGAAAGAGAAGAAGACCCCCAATGAGATGGAATGTCACAGTGACTATAGCAATAGACTCATGTATGTCTTAAAAAATCATTAGAGGACAGGACTCAGGTCTGTTGTTCACTGGGTTGCTATGAGTCATATTCAACATAATGTCACCTAAACAATAACTGCTGAAGGAAACTTGTCTTGAAAATGTCGTGATTTATATATGAAAGAACCACTTTCATAGAGTTTTCTCAAGAGTGATAAAAAATATAGCAACAAGATAATTATCAACTATTAACTTAAAATAACTTAAAATTGGTATGTGTGTGGTTGCTATGTGCCATCAAATCACCTGCAACTCTTAGCAACCCTATGTACAACAGCTCTGAACC
>NW_006399755.1:2673760-2680455 GCF_000299155.1 Elephantulus edwardii
CTTGGAGAGAGTGAAACCAAGTTTCTCCTTGGAGACAAGGATTTTGAAGCTCCATCTCACACTTTGGGTGTTTGTTCAGGAGGGATCACTCCTTGAAGAAGGACATCATGCTTGGAAGGGTAGAGGGGCAACACAGGAGAAAAGCAGACCCTCGATGACATGGATTGACACAGTAACTGAGGAAATGGAGGTTGGAGACAGTGAGACTGGCTCAGTATAGGACGGAGTTAAGAGCAAGTGCACAGAGTTGCTATGAGTCATAGTCAACTTAATGTCACAGAACAATGACAACATTCAAAATCACTTTGTTTGCCATCAACACCCTGCATAATAACAGTCTAGAAATTAAAATATATATTGCACTGGGGAAACCTGCTGTCAGAGACATCTCTTAAGAGTAAGTATATCAGTTTAAAGACTAAGGTGCATCTAACCCAAGCCATGATATTTTCAATTGCTTTCTTTGCATCTGAAAGTTTGGCACAAAGATGGTAGAAAAAAACCCCTTATGCTTTTGAGTTGTGGTGCTAGAGAAAAGTACTGAATATCTCATGCACGATCAAAAGAATCAGCAAGTCTGTCTTGGAAGAAAGACAATCAGAGTGCTTCTTAGAGGTAAGGATGGTGAATTATAGTCTCATATACTTTGGACATGTTTTCAGGAAGGGCCAGTCCTTGAAAAAAGACATTATGCTGGGAAAGGTGGAGGGTTGGTTAGAGAAAGGGAGGAAGATCCCCCAACGAGATGGATTGACACAATGACTGCAACAATGGGCTAGAGCGTATTAAAGATTATGAGTATGAGGTGGAATAGGATGACTCAGAATTGCTATGAACTTGACAGCTCCTAGTAAAAACAGCAACACTTAAAACTAATCGTGAAAAAGTCATTCCAACATTCATCTGAAAGAAAGAATGGACAAGATTAAGGCATTCTAGTGTTTTTTAAATCTCTTCAGTGTGAAAATATATTAAATCCATTGCTGTCAAGGCAATTCTAACTCATGTGGTCCTACCCTCAACCCCTTAGATTACCAAGTCTGTAAATCTATATAGGAAGACACTTCCCATCTTTCTCCCACAGAAAGCTTGGTGGATTTGAACCATAAAATGCTAACCAGGGACACAGCAATAAGGCAGTTTTAGAGTGAACATGAAGCAAGTTCCATCACCTGATACAATGCCACATGCAACACATTACATTTCCAGATTCCTTAATGAAAAACTGGGGGGGAAAAGACAAGAAAATATGAATTATAAAAGGGAGGGATAAAAAAGGAGAAGGAAGGAAGGGAGGGAGGAAGGAAGGAATGAACGAATGAACAAATGATGGATGTGCATATCTTCTCTGGAGCAGAGAGAAGAGGTTTAGGGCTGCTGGAAGAGAAGAAGCCTCTACTCCTGAGCCCAGCACACTTAATATGTTGTTGTTGATTGTCATTGAGTCGAGCATGACTCATAGTGACCCTATGAACAAAAGGCCTGAAGCCCCTCTACAACTATCAACATTTGTCATAGTTCATAGAGTTTCTGGAGGCATGTTATTTAAGAAGTGGATGCCATGCCTGCTTCCAAACACTTAATATATGTTTGTTGAATTAATCAGATCCTTTTACTCTTCATGTGGCTCTAGTTTTATATTCCTAACTCATAAGATTACCTGGAATCAGACTATATATAGTTTAACTAGCTATTTGTTTAGTTATTGTCTGTTTCTTGCACCAGAGTGCATGTTCCCCAAGATCAGGAACTTGGGATAGCTGTTCACCACTAGAAAAGGCTGTGTTACACAGTTAGCACTCCAAACTAGCTGTTGACTGAAGGAAGGAATGCTGATAGATTAGGGCGGTTCTGAATGTCAGGCTCAGCAAAAGGAGACTGAGGATTGGAGCATCCCAGGGTTAAATCACATCTGTAATGGAGAGATGGTCTGTAGGGAGCGCTGTTTTTATAGATAGTCCAATTTTTCAAATAGGGAAACTGATGCCCAGAGAAGGGAGGAACTTATTAAAGGAGTCTAGAAAATGGAACTCTGGTGGTGGAGGGGGTAAAGGGTTGAACTGCCAACTCAAAAGCAGACATTCAAATCTACCAGGTGGACAATCTTATCCTGTACAAGTTACAGCCTCTTAAAGCTTGCTGGAATGTTAGTTACAATTCAGTTCCCACTCACCACATAGCAACAATCACCTCAGCCTCATTTACAAGCTTAGATACAAGCAGTAGAGATGTTATGTGTAGACTTGACAGACGGCAGCAGATTTTTTTTTTAAATCCAAGACAAATAAAGAGATGCTTACCTGAACGGAAACTAACAAACTCAAGAAGTAGCAAGGCCTAAAGTAAGGAAAACGATGCATGTTTCAGTTTCCAGATCTGTGCAGGCAGCATCTGGGGCCCTGTGAACGATTAATAAAAAAAGACATCCTGCTGGGAAAAGTGGAGGTCAGAGAAAGAGAAGAAGACCTTTAATAGGATGGGGTAACATAGTGACTGTAACATTGGGTTCAGGCGCATCAGAGACAGTGAGGATGAGTAGGGTAGAGTTCTGATCTGTTGTTTATAGGGTCACTACAGCTCCATCTCACATACACTGGGGACGTGGCCAGGAGAGATTGGTACGTGGAGAACGACATCATGCTCAAAAGAGTGGACAGACAGCACAGAAGAGGAAGACCCCAGACGAGATGTATTGATACAGTGACTGGGGCGATGGGAGTTGGTGTGTTGGAATTAGTGAGACTGACTCAGGACAGGGAAGGGGTCAGAGCTTCTGTACATAGGGTCATTATGGGTCTCAGGTGACTGGATGGCACATAACAACAATAACAAATGACTCATTTAGTCAACTCAATGGCACCTAACAACAATAGATGTGACAAAGTTCAAAGCAGAACCGTCTGGCTCCATCTCCAAGAGGTCCATTCAAATCTCAGGCAACTTCTCACCACGAAGAAGGTGGTGGCAGCTGCTCAGTGATAGTCCCTTGAGGGCTCTCCTCACTGCCCTCCTCAGCCTCATCCTTTTCCATTCACATACGTATATCCCTGCTGTGCCTGCCCATCCAGGAATGCAAACCAGTCAATATGTACAATAGACTGACTCTTACACTTGGGACACCTAGAAGCCTGACTCCACTAACCTGTCATTTCACTCCCAGCTGACATCTTGACATTGTGAGTTGCTGTTGAGTGCATCCCAATGCGTGATACTGTTGTGTATACTGAGTAGAACTGCTCTGGAGGAGTCTCAAAGCTTTGCCATTTCGTAAGCATATACAAGACTATCTTTCTAGGAACCTCTGGGTGGGTTTGAGATGTCATCCTTTCAGCTAGTAATCAAGTGCTTACCCTTTTGTACCACCCAGAAATAGACTATAAACAGCTACATCTTGATGTATAAATCTAAAAAGGAAGCTCATTGCCACTGAGTCATTTCTGATTCATACCAACCCGAAAGGACAGAGAAGAACTGCCTGATTGGGTTTACCAGGCTGTAAACCTAGATCAAGAAACTATTGTCGAAAGGAGCAAGCTAACACTGCAGTTTAAAATCAGGAAGGATCTGCATCAGGGACATATCCTTTATCCATACCTATTCAATCTAGATACTGAGTAATTAATTTGTGAAGCTGAACTTTATGAAAAAGAATGTGGCATTAGGATTGGAGGAAGAATGATCAATAACCTTCCTAAGCATATTACACAACCTTGTGTGCTGAAAGTGAGTAGCACATGAAATGCTTGTTGTTATCGATGGCAATCAACAACAACAACAATAACATAAGATCCAGGACTACAGCCTTCGGTAAGGGTATGTATTATATCTCAACATCAACAAAACAAAAATCCTTACCACAGAACCAAGAGTCAACTTGATGATAGATGGAGAAAGGATTGAAGTGGTCAATGATTTGATCTTGCTTGGATCAACAATCAACACCCTGGGTACCAGTAGTCAGTATATCAGGAGGACATATTACATTGAACAAGTCTACTCTTAGGAATATCTCCATATTACTTAAGAGAAATAAGGTCAGTTTAAAGACTAAGATGTGCCTGATTCAGGCCATGGTCTTTTCAATCACCTGCTGTGCATCAGAGAACTGGACAATGAATAAGGATGACATAAGAAGAATTGATGCCTTTCACTTGTGGTGCTGGAGTACTGAATATCCCTTAGACTACCAAAAGAATGGTACAGATGTGTTTTGAAGAAAGTGCAGCTGGGGTGCTCCCTGGAGGCAAAAATGGTGAAGATTTGTCTCACATACTTTGGATATGTGGCTAGGTAAGGCTATTCCTTTGAAAGGAACATCATGCTTAGAAGGACAGAGGGTCAGAGAAAGAGAAGAAGACACCCGATGAGATGGGCTGACACAATGATTTCAGCAATGGGCTTTAGTGTGTTAGAGATTATAAGGATGGCACAGGATAGGGAATTGCTCAGAACTGCAGTTCATAAGGGCTCTAAGAGCCATACCTGACAGCACCTAAAAACAACAACAGCAACAGCAATCTTTATGGGAGCAGAAAGCCAAATCTTTCTCCAGCAGTGGCTGGTGAGTTTGAACCACCAAACTCTCAGTTAGTGGTCAAGTAGTTAACTCCTGCACTACAGGAGCATTTTTCTTGAGCTCTAGGTCTACCCAGACCTAGCTGAAGCCTACCCTCTCAGACACTGTCTGAGCATCTGCTATATGCTAGGAACCATTTCCAGGAATTTTACAACCACTATCGCATTTAATTTTCACTATTTAAATGTGAAGTAAATATCATTATTTTGCAGATTGAGAAATCAAGGTGCAGAAAAGTGAGGTGACCTTCCCAAAATGACATTATAAAGTGATTTTTGTCTGTCTGCATGTTGCCAAACACTTCCACCTTCTTTGTGAAATGACATCCCACATCCCTTCCTTCTGCTTCTGACAAATGAAACTAATTCAAATTCCTTGAATTCACTATGGCATTTTAAGCCAAGAACACGTGTCTTTTTTTTTTGCCCATGCATTTCCCGCTTCCAGTCATTCCCCTCATGCCCTGAATTTCTGATGAGCTCCTGTATCAAGCCTTAGCAAAAGATGATCTCCTCCATGAAAACTTCCATGATCATCAACTTGATTCAGGCAGGATTCCCCCTCCCTCCTCAGAGCCCAAACATAGTGTTCTATCCCAACACCTTTGATACACTCACGCACTTACGCATATAGATGACCACCCACTCTACTTGACTGGAAGCATCATGAAGGGGTAAATTTGGATGCCTTTATATATTACAGCACGTTGCACAGGGTTAGACACAGAATAGAAGCATTATAAATGTTTGACAAATAACATCTCCATTGCAACAGAGTTATAAGCCCAGCTTTCTTTTATTTCAACACCTTGGCATTCTTCTACATTTTAACATTCCCATACTGGCTCACTTACACAGCAGCAAAATTTATCCACAACCCAGGACTAAATGGTGTATACTAACAGCATGTCCTTACGTGGTTATTGTTGCGGTATTTCTTTAAGTCTGAACTGACCCATAGTTCACCACTCCAACTAGTTTTCAGAGGCAGTATATGTGAGCAGATTGCCCATATTTCTCTCATGGAGCATCTTGTGGATTTGAACCATATACTTTTGTGTTTGCAGTGCAATTCTTATCATTAAGCCACCAGAGCTCCCTTATTAATAACATACAGCTACCTAAACCATGCAATGACAAGAACATGCTTCTAAATTACATGGTGGGAAGAGGAGGTAGCATTTTTTTTCCTGTTGTTGAGGACATGATACTAGAGAAACCCCACCACAACAAACCAGCAAATGTGTCAGAGACACAGAGATTTACACAGTGATGCCAATTATATTCATCTCCTGTTTATATTATAGATAAGAATTCAACACAGAGACCAAGCAAGTCACATGATAGGGACTCTGAGCTAATGGAATAATTTTAGTAATATGATATCCTGAAATTTTTTTTCTGCCCCAAAGCAATGCTTGTTAAATTAATGAATGAACAAACAGTTCACTTTCACCACTGCAGCTGTCCCTGCATCCCAACCCCCACCACCATCAAGATCTTGTGGTGAGGTGTTCCAGAAATGGCAAGAGGAGAAAGAAGTTGAGCTGATGTTAGGCTGTGCTTCTCATGTTCCCTTTGTGCTTTCATTATTATTACTGTTGTTGTGTTAGGTGCTGTGGAGTTGAGTACAACTAATAATAAAATTATGAAGAGTAAATCTGAACGCCATCCTATCCTGTGCCATCCTCACATTGTGACACTAAATTAGAGAGCTGTTGTTGTTATTATGTGCCGTCGAGTCGCTTGCGACTCATAGCGACCCTATGTACAACAGCTCTAAACTTTGCTCTGTCCTGTGTCAACCTCATTGCCTCTGACACACTCATCCTGATTGCCCTAGTCACTGAATCAGCCCATCTCCCAGAGGACCTTACCCTCCTGCGCCTGCCCTCCACCCTGCCAAGCATGATGTCCCTCTCCAAGGACTGGTCTCTCCTTACAACATGACCAAAGTATGTCAGACAAAGCCTCAGAATCCTTGCCTCCAAGGAACAGCCCGGTTTAACCCTCTCCAGGATGAATCTGTTTGTTCTCTTAGCAGTCCATGGCACCTTCAGCACTCTTCTCCAACACCAAAGCTCAAAAGCATCAATTCTCCTTCTATCCTCCTTGGTCAC
>NW_006399755.1:2680727-2722783 GCF_000299155.1 Elephantulus edwardii
TGTCTTCTTGACATTGAGTCTCAATCCATATTGAAGACTGCAGTCCCTGCCCCTCAGTAGCAAGTGCTTCAGGTTCTCCTCAGTTTCAGCAAGCAGGGTTGTGTCATCTGCATAACGCAGATTGTTTATGGATCTTCCACCAATCCTGATGACGCATTTCTCCTCATAGAATCCAGCCTCCCGGATGATCTGTTCTGCACACAGGTTGAAAAGGTATGGAGACAGGACACATCCCTAGCGTATGCCTTTCCCAATTTTGAACCATGCAGTGTTTCCTTGTTCTGACGACTGCCTCTTGGTCCAAGCATAAGTTTCTCATTAGCATGATCAAGTGTTCTGGGATTCCCATTCTTCTCAGAGTCAGCCACAGTTTTTTATGATCCACACAGTCAAATGCCTTTGCATAATCAATGAAGCACAGATAGACATTCCTCTGGTAGTACCTGCTTTTTGCCGAGATCCATCTAACATTAGCTACAATATCCCTAGTACCACAACCCCTTCTAAGCCCAGACTGGACTTCTGACTGTTCTCTGCTGATGTGCTGTTCCAGTCGTTTTTGGATAATCTTCAGCAGAATCTTGCCTGCATGTGAAATCAATGATATTCTTTCTATAGTTTGCACACTCTGTTGGGTCACCTTTCTTTGGAATGGGAACAAATCAGAGAGAGAAGTGGAAAAACAAAGAGTTTCTCAGCCCATTAGATTTGAGCTCAAAATCAACTGTGCTGTTAGCCAGTGGAATGATTCCAGATACGGCAGAGAAGTGGGTCCTTAGAACTTGTCTTTTCATTTGCAAGTAGAGGCAAAAACACTTATTCCAGGAGATATGTGAAGTTTTTGAGATTCTGAAAAAGTATTGTGAATGTCAAACACTGAAAATATTTCATTAGCTCTAAGTCATATGTTGTTGTTATTGTTATGTGCCATCAAGGTACTTGCAACTCATAGTGACCTTATGCACAATAGTTCTGAAGTCTGCCCTATCCTGAGCCAGCCTCACTGTCTCCGATACATCTACCCCCATTATCCTGTTTACTGTGTCAATCCATCTCATCCAGGGTGGTCCTTTCCTGCATTGTCCCTCTACCCTTCCAAGCATGATGTCCTTCTCCAAGGATTGGTCCCCCTTGGCAACATGCCCAAAGTATGTGAGACAGAGTTTCAAAATTCTTGCCTCCAAGGAACAAACTTGATTTTGTTCTTTCCAGGACAGACCTGTTTGTTCTCTTGGCAGTTCATACTCTTCTCTAGTACCACAAATCAAAGGCATCGATTCCACTTCTATCATCCTTAGTCATTGTCCAACTCTTTGATGCATAACAAGTAATTGTAAAGACCATGACCTAAATCAAGCATACCTTGGTCTCCAGACTGACCTTCCTTTTCAGCACTATGAGAGGTCTCTGATAGCAGATTTTCCTAATGCAGTTCATCTTCTGATTTCCTGACTGCTGATGCCAAGAGTGCTGATTGTGAAACCGTGCAAGCTGAAATTGTTAACAACCTCAATCTCTTCTCCATCTATCATGGTGCTGCCAGTTTGCCCAGTAGTGAGACTCGATGTCGAGCTTCAATCCATACTAAAAGACTGCAGTCCTTGAACTTCTGCAGCAAATGCCTCAGGTCCTCCTCAGTTTTGCCAAGCAAGGCTGTATCATCTGCATGACACAGGTTGTTCATGAGTCTTCCTCCAATTCTGATGCCACATTCCTTCTCATAGAGCCCAGCCTCCCAAATGATCTCTTCTGCATATAGATTGAAAAGGTATGTTGCTGTTAGGTGCCATAAAGTGGACCACAACTTACAGCAAGCCTGTAACAACAGCTTTGAACCTTGCCTTATCATCTACCATCCTCCTGATCTCTGTCCTGCTCCAGCTCACTAGTCACTCTGTCATTCTATGCCATGGAAGGTCTTCCTTTCTATTGCTGACCCTCTCTGCCTTTCTCAGCAGGATATCTCTCTGCAAGGACTACTTACTTCCTCCAGAAAACACGCCCAAAGTAGTGAGACAAAGTTTCATTATTCCACCAAAGAGGAACTCTGGTGGCCTAGTGATAAAGGCTGTTGCAATTCCAAAGACAGGAGCTCAAATCCACCAGTTGTTCCATAGGAAAAGGAAGAGTAATCTTCTTCCATGCAATTTATGGTCTCTGCAAACTCATTAGATGGTCAGCTATGGGTTGGTTCCAACTCAACGGCACACAACAACAACAACAACAACAACATAATTATTACTTAAAATTTAGCCTACTGTGAAAAAGGGCTTGGGAATATTTACTAAATGTAAGAGAAATGGGAAAATGGAAGCACAGAAATATTTGGTGACTTTTCCCAAATCCCACAGCCATTAGTTTTTGCAACACAGACAACTATGCTGGAACCCCTCCAGCTTGTTCTTGGGCCCTGTGCTTGGCCTCAGGGCTCTGACTGAAGAGCCAGCAAAGGCGCCTGAGGGCAGAACATGCAGCTGGCATAATCTGAGAGCCCTGACCTTAGCTTCCATCTCAAAGTCTTCACCCTTTGTGGTTACTCCCAGGGAACCCCTAATATGCAAAATAGCCCTGGAAAGCCTCAGGCCTGAGACAGCCAAGCAGAGAAGGCAGCCAGTAGGCATCCAGGACTAAAAGGAACAGGTGGACAAAAGGTAGCCTTTCTCCATTGTGCTTTACTAGTTAGGAAGCAGGGGGTAACTTCTAAATATGTGTCCACTCTTCCCCTTGAGCAGGTTGCAGCACCATGGAAAGACTTCAAGACCAAGGAGCTGCTGGTGTCTGACTGCTCTTAGGCTCATCCTCTAAGTGCTTTGTTCAGGGCAGACCTGGACTGCTAAATAGTCAGCCATACCTGGTCTTCCCCAAGGCCCATCTCGTGAAGCTCTGTGACCCCAGTGAAATAGAATGGACCTCTCTCTGCTGGGGGAGCAGCAAAGTGGCCCTTTGTCAAATTAGCAGTTCCACTCAGAATTCAGAATTATCGTGTCCCTTCTGATGCCAGCTCTAGTCTACAGACTTGTCAGCATTGGTTATAGAATATAAAGTGTAAAATAGAAGAGAGAAAATACATTAGCATTTACATACTCATTATGTGCCAAGTACTAATCTGGGTAGCTCACAAATTCCACATTCCCAACAACCATATGAGATGAATTCTGCTCATTTTACAGGTAAGGAGATTGAAGTTCAAAGAGGTCAATTAAGTCTAGAGATCATATGGCTTATGAGCAGGGAGACAGGATCTTAACTTGGGTCTCTCTGAATCAAAACCTATACTCTTTTTTGCCCCACCACACTGGTCTTGCATGTGCTCACCACTGTGCTGGCCACCAGAGGCTGGACTTGGGGAAGTGCAGTCAAGTCCTGGCTCTGCTTCATTCCAGGGCAAAGAACCTTCCTGGGTCCAATCATTCTCACAGCAGGTTGCTTTGAATCTCTTCACCACTCAGCCTCTGTCCTCTGTTGCTGAGTACTTAAGGACAGCTTCCTCAGCTCCCTCATAGTCCTTGAGAAGGGGTGCTGTTAACGCCTATTATAGGGACAGACTCTGTTAATGCAGGTAGAAGTCAGTGTTCACTTTACATTCTGCAAACAGTGGGATTGCTTTCCCAGGCTCTCTGGTAGGGGATGTGCACATCACAATGGATTCACAAAGCTCTCTCAAGTACAGTCTTTACTCTTTCTGACTAGCCTTTTCGGGACCCCTTGCTGTTTCATATGTCTTTTCCTCTTGAGGTCTGGAGCCTCAAATGGGGAGCCTTTCCTTGGTTTGACTGAACCTTTGCAGAAGAAAGCTTAACCTTTTATGTCCTTTCTCTACTCCAGTCCCAGGTCCGGACCATGCAATGCAGTCCCAAAGCTTTTTTATATTTTCTTTGCTCTGGCTGCCTTGGCCTAACTAATTGATAGTGAAATTTGCAGTCAGCTTGTAAATTGCAGTCAGCTGAGGACTCATTTGGCAGTGGGTTTGCAGTGAAAGCTTTAGCCTTTAGCTAACCGGCTACAGAGACATTCTGCTAAGTTGACCATTCAATCTGAGGTTTCGAAGTAAGTAGGGTCCTGGTGTCCTTGAAAGGTATCAGGATATGAGCTAACTGCTGAGGATGGATTTGAAGAACAGTTAAACTACTCTCTCGGCAATAGAAGTTCGATAAACCACCTAGCTAATCTGAGCCACCTTCTCTGAATTTCCTTATCTGGAAGATGAGAGTTATGATGATAATTTAATGTGGTCAAGATATAAAATGGCTTTGCAAACACAAGTTGTGTCTGTGTCAAATGAGTTGTGTAAAACGGGAGTCTGAAACTCAAACTCAGTACAGAGGAGTCAGTTCCAAATCTGTTGGGTTTCTGAGACTGTAAATTCTAATGGTTGGAGTCTGCCTTGCTTTCTCGCAAGGGAAAGTAGACACTAAGTGAATCAGAACACCAGACTGGGAGACTTTTGTTTAAATGTGAGGATGAAAACATGGAGGCAGAGGAAGAGAGTATCACACCCCAGGGAGGGGTTGAGCAGTTAGGAGAAACCTGGTCCTAACAGAGAACGGCCCAATGCAATTCATGGAGGACCTTCTTGCTGTCATGTTAGCACTCTATGAGGTTCACCAAGGTTCAGAGACTGGAGAAACCTCTCCAGGGTCGCAAAGGTCTGAAAGATTACTTCTAGAACTTCTTTTCTTCTCTAACTATACTCATGTACATGTTCAGAGAGAGATTCTGTTCCTCCTTCCAAAGCCATCTCCCACATTAGATCTGATTACCATTAATGGCAACTCCACTCACCCAGTTGCTTAAGCTAAAAGCCTTGTTAAGAATTGAACTGTATTTTTCCCAAGTTTGTGTTGAAGTCATAATCCCTATTATTTGTGAACATGCCCTTATTTGGAAGACAGTATCAGTTAACATGAGATCATCCTAGATAGGAAGGCTCCTAATCCAACCTAAGCGATGTCTTACAAAAAAGGAGAAGAGATGCAGAGGAACGACAGCCACATGAAAACACATCTGTACACCAAGACTAACAGAAACTGAGAGACACAAGATAAGGTCTTCTCCTAGAGATGTTAGACATAACATAGCTCTGCCAGCAGCCTGAGTTCACACCACTCGCCTCGAGAACTGCAAGACCACAGATTTATATTGTTTAAAGTCATCTGTTTTGTGGTACTTTGCTACGGCAGCCTTGGAAAACAAAACACTCTTCATTCTCTTACAGTTCTTCATCTAATCCATTGGCAAGTCTTCTTTCCTTCAAAGCAGATCTCCAGTGTAATGACTGTTCCCATGTCCACTGTCACCCTCTCAGCCACAGCCACAGCATCTTTTGCTGAAGGAAGCACCGGCTTCCCTGAAAATCTTTCTGTTCCCATCCTTGCCCTTATGCTTTCTTTTCCACAAAGGAATTAGTTTCCACATAAAACAGAAATTTGATCATGTCATTCCTCCACTCAAATCTTTGGATGGTTTCTCCTCACTCTTAAAACTAGTTACACTTTGATTGTGACCTCAAGGGCCCTTCATGATCAAACGCTGTCTGCATCTTTGACTATTTCCTTCTGCTTTCCCCATTAGTGCTTCTCTGGGGCATCACTCCAGGCATCCCTGCCTGCCAGCTTCTTCTAAGACAGCTAAAATGTCTTTGCCTCAGGGCTTCTGCACCCGCTCATCCCTCAGTATTAAATACAGCAGTGGTCTCCCAGAGGTCCACGTGGCTGGAATTCTCACTTCACACGGGTCTCTGTTCAGATCTCATCACCTTGGGAAGGCACATTCTGGTCACCTTCCTAAAATTTGCCTTCTTCCAGCATCATTGTATTCAAGATCCTACTTTGCTCTATTTCTAAGCAATAATCACCACCTTTGTTGCTGTTGGGTTTGTTGTAGCAACCCAAGCACAATGGGACAAAATGTTTCCTGGTATAGCAGACACACATACCTTCCCCCGTGATCAGTTGTCGATCAGAACCATTGTGATCAATGACCACAAGGTTTTTCTTCATTGTCTGGAAATGCCATTGAAATTTGTTCAGCATCATAGCAATATGTAAACACTCTCTGACAGATGAGTGGTCACTTTACATGAGGTACAGTGGCCAGGAATCTGTCTTATATTCTGCATGGAAAGTAAGAATTGTATCACTGAACTATCAGTGTGTCCAATAACTACTTCAGATTAGATACTGGTCTATTAATTTTGTGTTCTCTCCACTAAACACTCCATATGGACAAGGGGTCTGATCCTTATATTGTTGTTGTTATTAAGTGCCATCTAACTGACTATGATCCTGACGGTCTCCAAGAAATTGCCAACATTCAAAACAGGCCAGGAGCACACAGAAACTTCATAAGTACTTATTAAATGAATGGCTACATCAATGAATGAATGAAATTGCTTAGATAAAATCCCCCTAGGTTTGGGGCTACACTTATTTCTCTGGGGATTTTTCTTTATCTCATGGTATTGAATAATAGCTGTATAACAACTCCCCAATGTGTACCTCCCATTGCAATCTTCTCTCTGCCCTGAAGGCTCATCTGTTCAACATCTTTCCCTGGATATCTACTGGGCATTTCAAACATGTCCAAGAGTCTTCATTCTTCCCTCCAAAATCTACAGCTTTCACATTAAATGAATTAGTGGAAATTCGCTTAGACACAATTCCCCTCAGCAGCCACTGGGGAAACAGTAAGAAAACTGTATCCAAAGTGGCCATGCACCAGAGCATCACCCTCAGCCATCCAGAATATTCATTATGGGGGGTGGGGGGGAATGTAAGCCATCCTAGCTAAGGTAAATTTTGAGTGAAGAATCTTAGCTAGAAAAATGACCATCTCTCCTAGTCTTTCCTCCCTGCCTTGAATCTTGCCTGAAAATGTAACTCTTGGCCTTGAAAGAACGGAATCCATGCTGGGTGGCTGTAAGAGACTTTTGTTTCAAGTTCCAATCAGAGTTAGATCAGTATTTCCAAGGGATGGAGAGCTGAGACTCCGCCATGTGCTCAAGGCAAATTAACACGAGCCTTGGACGTTATCTTTCAGAAAGCATTTCTGGGACTGCTGGTGGGCATCCCAGTGCTCTGCTGAAATAGGCTCTTTAATTATAAAACAGCAGGTGACAAAGACTAATCTTTCTCAGCAGAAACTCCCAGGCATGCAGCATGCTTCCCACAGTTGTGTCCATTATTCTGAACAGCCCAACTCCTTAAATGTGAACAAGGTGTTCCACCTGAAGAGACCAGTGGGAACTGCCGGTATGGGGGCTCTGGTCAGGGATTCCACACTAGAGCGTGCCTAAGAGACAGCATTGACGTAAGCGCTGCATCAAGCAGCCTATCATGTCCTTGCATGCTGCTTTTCTGTTCTTCTGCTTTGACTTTGCGGTTGTCTTTTTGGTCCCTGTGATTACTTTTTTTGTCATCCCAAGAATGATGTTCTCAGAAAGGAAAAGAGCAGGAGAGAGAATGAACATTACTTAGATATGTTCTATGTATTTCCTCACTTAACTTTATAAGGTGAAAAATATTGTTGCCACTTTGCCAAAGTGAAAACTAAGGCTCAGAGAAGTGAAGGGATATCCCAAGATAACACAAAATTTCTGCAGGATCTGTAAAGAACACAGATCTATATGTTTTACAAATGACTCCAGCTTGAGAGTAGCCTCTTATGAGAAAAACTACCTGGATGCTTCAAGCCCACATCTAAGCATTAATATAATCACTGCTTGAAACTCTGTTCCATGGATGATATCAGATCATGAACTGAAGAACTAACCTGAGCCCAGGAGGACTCTAGGAGGAGCAAGGGTAAGGTGAACACATGTTTCTTAAGAGAAAAAGTACAGGTTGGAGCCAGAGTGCTAATCTCACTCACAGTGAATTGCTGAGTGATGTCAGGTAATGTCTTCCTTTTTTAAATCTGAGGATCTCTATCATGAAAATAAGGGAGAATTCAATGACCACTACTGTATTATCAAGGATTCTGGATTGTAGCCAAAAGCCGCATCTCAAAATCCTCCAGCCTGCCTGACCTCCTGCTTTTCTTCCACATTTTCATGAAATCACAATTCTGTGCTAGACTTTGAGCTAGGTTTTGTGTCAACGAAAACTATTAAAAGAAAGAACCAGGCCACTGATGCTTCTAGAAGAGTCTCATCTTGCTCTTTGAGAGGCAGCTTTCCTAAATTTTTTTTTAAATAAGGCAGTTACTAAAGCTTTTGGATAATTTTTATAAGTTAAACAAAGTTTAAAAGGTAATAACTTATTTGAGTGTGTATGTTTTATTGTTGTGGGAATGCAACAGATGTAACAACAAATGGAATAGAAAACTCTAAAGACAGACACTAAATCTAACATTAGCTATTTAGTGATAGTTATATTTTTTTGGTTTTTTTTTATACAATGGGCTTTTTTATCTTCTAAGATTTGGGGTTTGGAGTTTTTGTCCATTGCATTTTATTATTGTTAAAATTTAAAATCAATGTCAATAGCTAACTTTCATCAAGCACTTGCTTCTTGCCAGGCATTCTTCGAAGAGCTTTGAATAATTAAGTACTTTATGTAATTTTTACAATAACTAGCTAAATAAGTCTTTTGTTGTCCCATATTATAGATAAAGAACCAGAAGCACAGAGAGGTTAAAGGGCTTGATCAAGGTGACACAGCTCATTAACAGTGAAGCCAGGATTGCAGCTTCCAACCATGGCAATCTGATCAGAAAGGCTACATTTTCACCGCTTAACCATATGGCATAACCATATATCACTGGAAAGGTGCTGCACACAGCAGAATCTACGCAGGGATCAAAGTTCTGATAGGAAGACCTCCTACTGTAGATGACAATGAAAGTATTTTGAGGTTCTATTTATCAGCTAAAAGGGATTTTTCAGGCAGAGGAGAGGCATGTAGGTACCCGTTCTTGTCATGTGCCATCAAGTCGACCCCGACTCATAGCGGCCTTATGTATAACAACTCTTAACCCTGCTCTACCCTGAGTCAATTTCATTGCCTCTGACAAACTTAACCCCATTACCCTAGTCCCTAGAATCAATCCATGTCATCTAAGGTCTTCCTCTTTCACACTGTCCTTCTACCTTTCTAAGCATAATGTCTCTCTTCAATGACTGGTCCCTTCTTAAAACATGCCCAAAGTATAACAGATGGAGCTTCAAAATCCATGCTTCTAAAGAGCAGCCTGGGATGTGTCCTATCTCCACACCTTTTCAATCTAATATGCAGAACAGATTATTTGGCTCTATGAGGAGAAGTGTGGCATCAGTATTGGTGGAAGATCCATTAACAATCTGCTTTATACAGATGACACAACCCTGCCTGCTGAAAATGAGAAGAATCTGCAGCACTTGCTGCAGAGAGTCAAGGTATGCAGCCTTCAGTATGGATTGAAGCTCAATATCAAGAAAACAAAGATTCTCACCACTGGGCCAACTGGCAGAATCATGATAGATGGTGAAGAGATTGAAATTGTTCACCGCTTTTAGCTTGCTTGGATCCTCAGTCAATACTCTTGATACCAGCAGCCAGGAAATTAAAAGACATATTGCATTGGGAAAGTCTGCTGTTGGAGACCTCCCCAAAGTACTGAAGAACAATGATGTCAGTCTGGAGACTAAGGTGCACCTGATACAGGTCAAGGTCTTTTCAATTACTTGCTATGCATCAGAAAGTTGAACAATGACTTGGGATGATAGAAGGAGAATTGATGCCTTTAAGCTATGGGGTTGGAGAAGAGTATTGAATATACTATGGACTGCTAAGAGAACAAACAGGTTCGTCCTGAGGAAGGTTAAACCAGGATGCTTTTTGGAGGCAAGGATTCTGAAGCTTCATACTTTGGACATGTTGCAAGGAGGGATCAGTCTTTGGAGAGGGACATCATGCTTGGGAGGGTGGAGGGACAACACAGGAGAGGAAACCTTTCAATAAGATGGATTGATTCAGTGACTGGAGTACTGGGAGTAAATGTGTCCGAGACAGTGAGATTGGCATAGGATAGAGGAGGGTTCAGGGCTGTCGCACATAGGGTCACTATGAGTCACAGGCTACTCAATGGCACATAACAACAACACAACAAGGTAGATCTATTGGTTCTCTTGTCAGTCTGTGGTATATTTAATGCTGTTCTCCAGTACCACAACTCAAAGGCACGGATTCTTCTTCTATTATGCTTAGTCATTGTCTAGCTCTCTAATGCATAGCCAATAATTGTTAAGACCATGGCTTGGATCAGGGGCACCTTAGTCTCTAGATTGACATAACTGTCCTTCAGTACTCTAAAGAAGTTCCTCACAGCAGATTTTCACAATAAAATTTGTATTTTGATTTCCTTGCTGCCAGTCCCAAGAGTGTTGATTGTGGAACCACACAGGCTAAAACTGTTCCAATGCATGCCAGACTCACACCAAACCCCTGTGCACCCCCCCCCAGACACCACTGCCCCCTCCACTGGGCCTTTGTGCACCCAAATGGGTGGAGACCACCTTGCTCCCCTTGTACCAATATCACAGGGGAGTGGATGTGGGAGGCCTGAGCCATCAAACCAGAGCTGAATGGGAACAGGAGAATGGACGATGCTGGTGGAGCAAGGAAAAGGAATTGAGCTGAATGCTGGCAGGGTGGGGTCAGGGTGAGAACTCAGCACATTTGCCATAAGGAGTGGTCCCCAAGACTAACACTTGCTGTATTATTTGCATACTCTTATTAGCTTTTTTGAGTAAAATGCTCGTCTGTCAAATATTGCTCTAAAGCCCAAAATAAGACAAACTAGGGAGAAGGAGTAGAAATCCACTTCTGTAATAACAGGACTTTGGAAACCTTATATGCAACAGAGCACACTTAGATTGTTGCTGTTGTTGTCATGTGCCATCGAGTCACCTGCGACTCACAGTGACCCTACTATGTACAACAGCCCTAAACCCTGCTCTATCCTGTGCCAATCTCACTGTCTCTGACACACCCATCCCCATCACCCCAGTTACTGCATCAATCCATCTCACCAAAGGTTTTCCTCTCCTGTGCTGTCCCTCACCCTCCCAAGCATGATGTCCTTCTCCAAGGACTGATCCCTCCTTGCAACACTGAGATTAGATTAGCAGATAGAGCAACAGAGGTTGAGCCTTTGTATTGGGAACCACAAAGAAGGAGGAACAGTGGTAATTAGACCCTAGTGATTGGAACTTAGAATGTTGAGAAGTAAGAATGTAGGAAAATTGGAGACTGTTAAGGAAGAAATAGAATGCATAAATATTGACATACCAGGTGAAATGAAATGGATTGGCACAGGACGTTTTGAATCAGACAAGCATATGATCTACTATGCTGGAAATGAAAAGGTAAGAAAAAAACAGGGTAGTTTTCACAGATTAAAAGACCACTTCTTGCTCAAAATCACTGACAATAAGAGATGCAAATAAAAACCACAATGAGATATCAACTTTAACAGGACAACAAGTAATAAATGTTGGAGAGGATGTGGATGGAGAGATAGGAACTCTTATAAATTGTTGGTAGGATTATACAATGGTACAACCACTCTGGATGTCAGTTTGGCACTTCCTCAAAAAGCTGAATATAGAAATTCCTTATGACCCGGCTATTCCATTACTTGGGATATACCCCAAGAGAATGAAAACTGAGGCTTATACAGAGACTTGCACATTAATGCTCATAGCAGCATTTTCACCACCACAAGAACATGGAAACATCCCAAATGTCCAACCACAATCAAATGGATTAAGAAATTATGGTACATTCACATGATGGAATACTACACAGCACGCAGGAGCAATGATTTTTTAAATTACTACCTGACTTGGGCCTTGAAGCCCAAGGCAACTGGGAAGAAGTGGCCATGTTGTTCCTGGTTTGGCTGGCTCCTCCTCAGGCTCATGGGAGGATCTCCTTGCCAGAAGGCAGGAGCGTGGTGGTGGGAGTGCAGGAATCGTGGCAAGCTTTTGGAGTCGATTGCTTTTCCAGGAATGTGTTTGACGTGCAGGTTTGCTCTGTCCCTGGAGTGAGGCTAGCCAGCCTGGGCCTAGGGTTTGAACCAGGAGGCGGCCTTAAGCCCAAAGGGCCCTCGGGCGTGCTGTCAAACATTCTTGTAGGTGGTATAGCACTGGTCTGTGCATTGCTGTACAGAGGTAACTCGTGGTTGCTGTGATGCTGAAGCCTGTGACAGTGATGTGCCAATCGTGGTAATGGGTACCCATGGTGGACAGTGTTGGCTGGAACTTCCTGACTAAATCAAGCCTGGAAGCAGGAGCGGTGTCCACTTCCAAAATGGCTTGCCTCTGGAAACTCTATGTACGAACAGTCCTCAGGCTGTTCATTCAAAGGGTCGCTATGAGTCATCTACGACTCGACGGCATTAAACAACAACAACAACAACCTGACTTGGGAGGATCTGAAGAGCATTGCTGCGTGAACTAACTAAGTCCCATAAGGACAAATATTGTATAAGACATTATTGTAGAAAGAGGATCCAAGGGGAGGAAGGTGAGAGGAGAGAGGGCTGAGGATGGGCAGGGAGTGGGTGACATTAATCATAGAGTCATACAATTTGATGAGTGAGGAGGGGGTGAAGGAAATGGAAAAGGTCCAGTGTGAAAAACAGTGTATACAAACTTTGTAAATAAACCAGTAGAAAATAATTTTTTTAAAAGGACCATTTCTAGATCCATCTTGAAATACAATGTTGCAACAGGATAATATCCATACACATACAAAGAATACCTGTTAGTACCACTGTCATTCAAATTTATGAACCAACAACCAGGGCCAAAGAGGAGGAAATAGATGACTTTACCAACTGTCACAATTGGAAACTGATTGAACATGTAACCAAGATATATTAGTAATAATAGGTGACAGGAATGCAAAAGCTGGGAATAAGGAAGAAGGACTGGTAGTAGAGAAACATGGAATTGGTGACAGAAATGAGGCTGGAGACAGAATTATAGAATTCTGAACAATCAATGGTTTATTCATTGCAAATATCTTTTTATAAGAAGCACAAACAGCAACTATACACACAGACCTCACCTCACCTGATGTCCTACACAGAAATCAGACTGATTACAAACGTGGGGGGAAAAAAATCATTGGAGAAGCTCAATATCAGTTGTGAAAACTAGGCCAGGTGCTTAATTGGAATGACAGCATAAACTACCCATAAGCAAGTTCAGACTGAAACGAAATAAAATCCAATCCACAAGAACCAAAGTTTTACCTTGAGTCTATCTCTCCTGAATTTGATCATCTCAGGAACAGGTCTGAGGCCCTGAATACTAATGAGCAAAGACCAGATGAGCTGTAGGAGGATATCAGCAATATCAACCACGAAGAATGCAAAAAGTCATTACAAAGACACAGGAAGAAGAAAAGACCAAAATGAATGTCAGAAGAGTGTGAATATTGCACTAGAGTGTCCAGAAGCCAAAGCAAAGGGAAGAAATCAAGATGTGCAGGAGCTGAACAGAAGATTTCAAAGGGCAGCACAGGAAGAAAAAGCAGAGTATTATAATAAAATATGCAAAGAGTTGGAGTTGGAAAATCAAGAGATGAAACTCACTCAGAATTTCGTAAACTGAAGACACATCAAAAGAAGATGGAAAAAATACACAGAGTCATTGCACCAAAAAGTATTGGCTGAAGCTACTCTGAAATGGCAAAAACAAGGCCCCAGAAATTGATGGCATACCAAGTAACTAGGAGTAACTAAAAAATGCAGAGCTCAGGGTGTTTGGTGAAGTGGGAGGTGAGTTTGGGAAAGAAATCTGGTTGGTCAGTTGCAAGAACACAAAGGGCTTCTCTGGCCTCAGGCCATGAGGAGCAATGGGAACTTTTTTCAGTAAGGGAGAGGTCAGACCAGGTGTAAGGTTTCCACCCTAAGAGAACTTCCATTCACTTCTTTGCTGCCCCTGGCTCTTCTTCCCTTCCCCCACCCCACCCCACCCCAGTGTAGGGCCAGTTGTCAGGGAGATTTCTCATTTAACATGCATCTACTAATCTAGTCTGGGCCTGGTGGTTCCAGGCATGATAAGACTGGGTTCTGCATGCCCTTAAGGATTTTCTGGCCAAGCATAAAAAAGTTTTGGTAGCCTAGCGGTAAGTATCTGTGATGCAGTCAGGAAGGCACTCAGTTCAAATCCACCAGCTGCTCCACAGGAGAAGAATGGGCAATCTCCCCTTGTGTGGTGACTGTCCCCACAGGAGGGTCATCTATGGATCAATTCTGAATAAATGTTATAGCAAGGGCAATACTGGAATTCAAGACAGTCTCTCAAACAAGGTCGAAGTATGGAGTCTTTGAGTGTCCATTAAGATTGTTGTATAAGTATCCGTTAAATATCTCCCCGGGAAAGACTTTCCTGATGTTTCCTTTCATACATATACTACATCTCATCTTTGGGGCACCCTCCATTCTTGGTATTATGCATCTATAGTAAACAGACTATAGGTCTGTTTACCCATCTGTCTCCATTTCTCTGGATCTCCTTGAGAGAAGAAACTCTATGGGGGTTCACGGACTTGTCCGTCAGCTGGCACCCACAAGGTTGACTGGAAGATTATAAAGTCTGAATCATTCTTGAGAGTGCTAGTGGGTAAAAAGAATCAGCAAATGAAGAGAGCCTTGGGGGGGTCTGAGACATCACTAAAAGCTACACCATACAAGTGAGACTGGCTCCAAGACTTGAGTGACATTGTACCAAAGTGACCAAGTATTTTGGTTTCCTCTCTTGCTCCTGTAGAGGCTGTCAGTTCTCATGTATTTAAGTTGATAGAACCTTGGTATTACTAGGGAAGCCATTCACATTGTTTGCCATCAAGTCGAGCACAACTCATAGTGACCCTATGAACAAAAGACCCAAAGCCTTTCTGTAACTATTTTCATTTCTCAAAGTTCATAGTTTCCAGAGACATATTGTTTAGAAAGTGGATATTCAAATTAGTTTGTCATCTACAGTCATGGAAACAAGCACCAGGATTAGTTGTGTCAGAAAAGGTCTCATTCAACATCTCATCTGTCCCTGCTAATTAACAGGTGCTTATAGCACAGATATAGGCTTGTTTAAGTAACTGGTCTCTAGAGCAGGAGTGGGTGTTCACTGTTGGGCCTACCTTGGCCTGGTACAGAACCACTTGCCAGTTTACCAGCTGCAAAGCAAGTCTTGCTTTTGCCCAGAAGTATTGTGCACACCCTTTGTCCCTGACATGCCTCTCCTAATACCTCCTGATTCTCTCGACTGTCACAATTCTCTCCCAGAGTCCTTATTTCCTGGATCCCAGAAGTGACCCCCTAACAATCTACCCCAGTGCTCTGCACCAAAAATCAGAATGAACTTTATAAAATGCAAACTGGATCACGTGATTAGGATGCTCTGTCCAGCTCTTCCGTGTCTTTGAGAATCTAGCCCCATCCTACCCTCCCTCTCTCCCTGCTACACTTTCCTGCCACCCATGCTGTTTCCTCATCTGCCATCCTCTTCTGCTTCCCAGCTTATATCTGAATCTCAAATACCCCAGTTCTTGCTTAAGTTCTTGCTCCTTCAGGGAGCATGCCCCTGTCTTGAGATTCTAAAGTAAGTTGCAATTTATAAGCTTCATGCACAAAGCTTGTCCTTCATTTGTTCAACAAAGCTGCATTGTACGTGCATTAGGCTTTGTGCTAGTCATACTCCTGGTATCCAATTGACATGGAACCGCCCTGAAAGTCAGGGACCCAGGCTTGGCAGGATGTGGCCCTTTGCTTCCATCCTTTGTTGCTCTTTGTCTCTATGAATAAGACCCTGAGCATGGCATTTTCCTTCGTCAGGCCTCAGTTTTCTCTTTAGGAAAATGGGATCTTAATCTCTGCTGAAAGTTTTGTGAGATGATACCAATAACAATAATAATACATAGCACTAAAACACAAGCAAGGCACTGTTCTAAGTATTTGACATGCAACAAATCATTTACCCCCACAGGGTGGTCTGAGAGGTTAAGGCACTTTTGCTAAATTGGACCTGGCACCAGAGAGCACCTGGTAGCTACTGGCATCATCAGACAATCATGTCTGGACTGGCAGAGGCATGTGAGACAGGAATATGCTAGGCACGTTCTGGGGATGGCACGCAGACGAGCCTGGCTGGAGCTCAGGGCTCGTGTTTAATAAAAGATTAATGAAATTGTCAAATTGACCTTGTCAGTGTCTGCTCAATCCAATTATGTGGATGTGGCCCCCATGAATGAGGTTAAAACAGGAGCACACATGAGAGACACCATGACGAGGGCACAGAGGGACACAGCAGCTCCTGGGAAACCTGAAGGAAAATTATTCCCGCAGCCTGGCCTAGACAGCTCCTTGCACATCTAAGAACTGCTTGCCACACTCAGGGGCAACCTTCAGCTGTGCACCCGTATCTCACCAGACTGGGTAAGCATGCTCTCAGTGGGTGTCACATCATGCCAAGCTGTGTGTTGAGTATTGGGACACATGGTGAGCTGGATGCAGTTCTGGAGGAGTCTTCGGTCTGGTAGACAGCAAGACAGACACAAAAACAAACAAAATTCATCAAATGTCAATTGAATTCTCTCTCATTATCATCAGGTAAGAACTGATTGATAACCGATCCTTCACTGGGTTTCTACGACTATTAATTTGCATGAAAGGAGACAGTCCAATCTTTCTCCCATGGAGTTATTTGATGATAGGTTTGGTCAGAGAGGCATTGCCTTTGGGTTAACAGTACAACTCCCTGGGGGCATTGCACCAGAGGTCTACCAGAGTTCACTGAAATATGAGCAGTGCCCTAAAAGATTATCACCCAAATAAAGCAGATTTAGATGATCTGAGATGCAAGGAGTTCCCAGCTAAGTTAGTTCCTGGGGTGAAATAGGAAGTGAAGGAAGGAGCTGTCCCAAAAAAGAGTATTAGGAAGATTTGAGGGCAGATAAATCTCCCCAGGATTAGCCAGATTCAAGATAGGAAGGCCATGGAGGATGTGTTCTCTTTGGGGGTCAGGGCTTTGGGAATTTGTTCAGGGTGGAAAGGGTTGGGAGCAGAGGGAACTGTTGGGTAGGACAGCACAGAGTCCTTGGAAGAGGACGCTCACAGGAAGGCCACAGAAATGAGGAAATGAGGCCCAAGAGGAGATACTTTGAGGGCAAGGTTTTCCAAGTGACGAGTCCCAGAAACTTTTGTGTGCAGGGAAGCCCTTTTCTCACTGGGGTGGGGGTGGGGGGAATCAGCTGAGCCTGCATGGGGTGAACATTTTTGGGAATCCTACCTTGTGAAAAAGGGAGCTCTGGTGGTCTAGTGGTAAGAAGCTGCACTGCAATCTCAAAGGCATGTGGTTCAAATTCACCAGCTGCTCTGTGGAAGGATGGACATTCTATTCCTGTGTGATTAACTACCTCTGAAAACTCATTGGAGGGTCACCTACAGGTTGGTCCTGACACTATAGTCATAAACAACAACAAAACCTTGTGAAAAAGGGCATCATACTTGGAAAAGTAGAGGGTCAGTGAAATCAGGAAGATCCTCAACGAAATGGACTGACACAGAGACTTCAACAATGAGCAGCAGACACTGTAAAAATGGCATGGATGTGCCTGTTGTATGGAGGGTCACTCTAAGTCTGAGTAGACTTCAAGACACTTAACAATGAACAAGTTGTAGGTGAAAATGTAGGTCTTTCCAATGAAATCAGCTAGTGCTTGGGCAAAACTAAGGGTCTAAGGAAGAGTCTAAAGCCCAGAGCTGCTGTCTACTTTAATTCCTCTCCATCTTCCAGCAGCACTTAGTCCGTATGTTGCATACCCATCTGCCTACTCTTGCCCCTATGAAAACCTTTGTTGGGATCTTGAAATTGAATAACCTGTTCCGTTTACTGAGCTTGCTCACATGCAAACAATTATATCCTGACTACAGCTTTGTAAGATAGATACCAACATCACTCTCAAAAAAATTTAGACAGGAAGACCAAATGCCCAAGACATGCTCAAAATGGAGGTCGGACTCACATTTGATTATTATGTATGAAAATAATGTCATCTTTCTATTACCACATGGCAACAGTTGGTAGAGATGGACAGATTGGTCTTATTTCAATGAAAGACAGCTCTGCCAACTGCATTATCAGTGCTCAAAGGGGTTCTTCTAAACACCAGGTACACACTTGGATGCTGCTATTAAATAATGTGACTCAGATTTAGTCAAGGATTCCATTTAGAACAAGTACTTCTTTATGGTTCCTCCACAGTGTCCCTGGAAGGACAAATGTGGAGTCCCCATTCGTGAATGACAGCACCATCTACGAAGTCAGAAACAAGAGAAACACCACCAGGTCCTCTTCTCCTCATCCTCTACTTATCACCCGCCACTAAGGCATAGTGGTTTTCATTAAGGCATATTGGTTTTAGCCTCAAATACAGACTTCTATTTCAATCTGCCCTACGCACTTCATCTACCCTCCATTTTTCTTTTGGGAAATATTAAATTAGCAACCTGAGTGTTTTTCCTACCTCAATCTCACTCCCAGTTCACCACTGACAATTCCATCCAAGTGATTCTTCTGAAATACCGATCTGATTATGTTGTTTTAAGCACCCTCTGATAACTCCCGTTGCCACCTGAAAGCAAAGTCCAGCTCCTAAACCCGGCATACGAGGTCTTGGCTCCAACCCTCTGGCAGACATTTGTCAACAGGTTCCACAAAGACTCCACACCCTAAACCAAATATCTTGTGATTTTAAGAATACGTTGAGTTTTTCACACTTTAAAAAAAAAAAAATTGGTTTATTTACAAAGTTTGAACACATTGTTTCTCACACAGGATCTTTAGCATTTCCTTCACCCTCCTCCCTCCCTCCCTCCATCAAATTGTGTGATTCTATGATTTATGCCACCCCCTTCCCCCCACCCCAGCCCCCTTGGATCCTCATACTCATTCTAAAATAATGGTCTTATACAGTATTTGTTCTTATGAGACTGAGTTCACTCAGCATAATATTCTCCAGATCCTCCCAAGTTAGGTAGTAATTTACAAAACCATTGCTCCTGTGTGCTGCATAATATTGCATTGTGTGAACGTACTATAATTTCTTAATCCATTTGATTGTGGTTGGACATTTGGGATGTTACCATGTTCTTGCGATGGCGAATAATGCTGCTATAAAAATTAGTGTATAAACATTAGTGTTTGTGCCTCAGTTTTCATTTTCTCGGGGTATATTCCAAGCAGCAGAATAGCTGGGTCATATGGAATTTCTATGTTCAGCTTTTTGAGAAAATGTCAAACTGCCTTCCAAAGTGGTTGTACCATTTTACAATCCTACCAACAATGTATAAAAGATCATATTTCACCATGTTCTCTCCAACATTTATTACTTGCTGTCCTGTTAAACTTTGCCACTGCTACTGGAGTGAGATGGTATCTCATTGTGGTTTTGATTGCATTTCTTTTATTGCCAGTGATTTTGAAAATTTTTTCACATGTCTTTTAGCCATTCAAATATTTTCCTCTGTGAAAATTCTTTCCATGTCCTTTGCCCATTTTGTAATCAGTGTTTTTTAAGTGGAGGCCCAGGAATATTCTGTAAACTTTTGTTATGAAACTCTTGTCTGAGATGGTATTGCCAAATGTTTTTATCCAGTCAGTAGGTTTTCTTATCACCCTGTTGGAAAAAGTTTTTGATGTGCACAGGGATTTAATCTTTAGAAGGTCCAATTAATAAATTTTATCCTTTTCAGATTGTGCATTTCTGGCTGTATTTGGCAGCCTCTTTATACTATAGACTAGGCCTTCTAAGCTTGATGTTCGTCTCTTATGAACTTTATGGTGGTTTTGGGATTTACTCCCAGGTCTCTGATGCACCTTGAGTTGATTTTTGTGTATGGTGTGAGATGTGGATCCTGCTCCAGCTTTCTTGCAGGAAGTAGTACAGTTTTGCCAGCACCATTTGTTGAAGAGGTTGTCATTTCCCCATTTGATAGATTGTAATTCTTTGTTGACTATCACTTGACTATAGTTAGGTGGCTCTGTTTCAGGGTTCTCAATTCTGTTCCATCGGTCTATGTACCTTCATTGTACCAGTACCATGCTATTTTGGTTACTACTGTTGTACAGTAGGTTTTGCGGTCAGGCAGTGCTACGCTTCCCACTTTTTGATTCTCAGAAGTGTTTTGCTCATTGGGGTCTCTCTTCTCTACTAAAAACTTCACAATTTCCTTTTCGAGCTCCTTGAAAAATGAATTAAGTATCTATATTGGGATTGTACTGAATATGTATATTGCTTTTGGTAGGATTGTCATTTTCACAATATTGAGTCTTCCTACTCATGAACAAAGATTCTCACCACTGGACCAATTGGCAGCATCAGGATGGATGGTGACGAGATTGAGATTGTACACAGTTTTAGTTTGCTTGGCTCCACAGTCAACACTCTTGGCACCAGTAGCCAGGAAATTAAAAGGCACATTGCCATGGGAAAGTCTGCTGTTAGGGACCTCTCCAAATAACTGAAGAGCAATGCTGTCTCTCTGGAGGCTAAGGTGCGTCTGATACAGGCCATGGTCTTCACAGTCACTTGTTATGCATCAGAGAGTTGGACAATAACCAAGGAGGATAGAAGGAGAATTGATGCCTTTGAGCTGTGGTGCTGGAGAAGAGTATTGAGAATACCATGGACTGCTAGGAAAACAAACAGATTCATCCTGGAAAGGGTTAAACCAGGTGGCTCCTTGGAAGCAAGGATTCCGAGGCTCTGTCTAACATACTTTGGACATGTTGTGAGGAGAGACCAGTCTTTGGAGAAGGACCTCATGCTTGGGAGAGTGGAGGGACAGTGCAGGAGCGGAAGGCCCTCTATGAGGTGGATTGATTCAGTGACTGGGATAATCGGAATGGGAGTGTCAGAGACAGTGTGATTGGCACAGGACAAAGCAGACCCTGTTGTACATAGGGTCGCTATGAGTCGCAGGCGACTCGACGGCACATAACAACAACAACAACACTCATGAACAGGGAACACCTTTCTATTTATTTAGGCTTTTCATTGTGTCTCACAAAAATGATCTGTAGTTTTCTTGTATAGGTCTTTTGAATTTATAGTTAGGTTCACTCCCAAGTATCTCAATTTGTAGTTGGCTATTATAAATGGTATTGCTTTCTTGATTTCCTTTTCTGAGTTCTCTGTTACTATAGAGGAATCTCCCTGATTTTTGGATATTGATCTTGTATCCTACCACTCTATTAAATTGATCTAGAATTGATCTACTAACTCTTTAACAGATTTTTTTTTTTTGCTGAGTCTTTGGGGTTTTCTGTGTATACTATCATATCATCTGCATATAGAGATAGTCTAAACATTTCTTTGCTGATCTGGATGTATTTTATTTCCTTCTCTTGTATTCTTCTAGCAAGTACTTGCAACACCATACTGAATAGAAATGGTGACAGTGGGTATTTTTGTCTGGTCTCTGTTCACAAGGAAAATGCTTTTAGTCTTTTTCCATTGAGAATGATGTTGGCTCTTGGTTTTGCATATACACTTTTCACTATGTTGAGGAAATTCCTTTCAATTCCAATTTTGCTGAGTGCCTTTATCAGGAAGCGGTGTTGGATTTTTTCAAATGCCTTTTCTGCATCAATTGCTAGGATCATATGGTTCTTGTTATTTACTTTTTTTTAAGGTGGTGAATTACACTGATCATTTTTCTTAACTTGAATCATCCTTGCATACCTCTTATAAATTCTACTTGGTCATAGTGAATTATTTTTATGTGCTTTTGGATTCTATTGGCTAGGATCTTCTTAAGAATTTTTGCATTTATATTCATGACATATATTGGTCTGTAGTTTTGTTTCTTGGTAATATCTTTGCCTGGTTTTGGTATCAGGGTTTTGCTTTCTTCATACAATGACTCTGGGAGTAGTCCTCTTTTTTTTCAATTTTTTGAAACAATTTAAGTAGAATTGGTTACAGATCCTTGCTGAAAGTTTGGTAGAATTCAACTGTGAAGCCATCCGGTCTAGGACTTTTCTTATGGCAATGTCTTTTCATGACATGTTCAAGTTTTCTTTTGTGATGTGCTTGTTCAAGTTTTCTATATCTGTCCTTGTAAATGTGGGTAGGGCATGAGTTACAAGGAATTTGTCCATTTCCCCTAGGTTTTAGAATTTATCAGAGTATTGCTTTCTAGGCTGGGAAGATGAGCAGAGGAGACAGATTCTTCAAAGGTGTGTTTTCTCATTTTTTTGGTTGAGACTTGGGTGTGGCTGTTGCTCGCAACTGGGGGTGAGGTGACTGAATTTGGCTTGCCTCCTATTTAAAAAGACCTTTGGTTGTCAGTCTGGGGCTGCTTTCCAGTCTGGGAAGATGAGTGGAGCTGGATTCTGTAAAGGTGTATTCTGGGTTTTAGTTGAGATTTGGGTGTGGCTGTTGCTTGCAACTGGGTGTTAGCTGACTGGATTTGGCCTTTCTCCTATTTAAAAAGGCATTGGGGTCCTTGGGCCTGCAGACCTCAGACCTCATTCTCACTGTTTTCTGTCAAACATTCTTCTAAGTAGCAGAGCACTTGTCTGACAACTTTCTCTACTAAGGCAACTTGTGGTTGCCATGAGGGTAAACACTGTGACACTCATGTATCAAATGTGATAATGGTTACCCATGATGGACAGTGTTTTGTGGAACTCCAGAATTAAAATAGGCTTGGAAACAGGAGTGGCATCCACTTCCAAAATAGCTTGCCTCTGGAAACTCTATGAACATAGATAAAAGATGAAAGTCATTGTATTCAAGACTTTCGTTCATGGGGTTGCTATGAGTTGTCTGTGACTCTAGCACTTTAACAACAACAACATATCTTTTCATAGTATTTAGATATTAATAATTTAAGTTCATCTGGTTCTGTTGTGATGTCACCTCTATAATTTCTTAATTGAGTTATCTGTGTCTTCTCCTTTTTTCTTTTGTTAATTTGCAAATGGTTCATCAATTTTACTGACCCTTTTGAAAAACTAGCTCCTTGTCTTATTGATAGTTTCAATTGGAGGTTGTTTTGTTGTTGTTGTTATTGTTTTCTATCTGATTGACTTCTGCTCTTATCCTTATAATTTCTTTTCTTCTAGAGGCTCTAGGATTAGATTGTCATTCTTTTTCTATTTGATGAAGGTGTTGAGTTAGGTTATTGATTTTTCTTCTTTTTTCCTTTTTAATGTGTGTGCCCTGAGGATGGCCTTAGTTCTCTCCCAGAGATTTTGGTATGTTGTATTTTCATTTTTGTTTGTTTCAATGAATGTCCTCCCCACCCCCATTCTTTATTTCTTTTATAACTCAATCATGTTCAAGCAGACAGTTATTTAGCTTCCACATGGGTGGTTTTGTAAGCTTTGACCTCCTGTGGTTTAATTTCTAGTTTTATGGCATGGCAGTCTGAGACGATGTTGTTGTTGTTGTTGTTATTGTTAGGTGCCATTGAGCCAAGTACGACTCATAGTGACCCTCTGAATAAAAGATCTGAAACCAGTCCTATCCTGCGCCATCCTCACACTTCCTGACACACAGAGCAGATTGTAGCAGTCACCACATCAATCCACCTGGTTGAAGGTCTTCCTCTCCTTCACCAACCCTTCACCCTTCCCAACATCATGTCGTTCTCCAAGGAAAAGCATCTCCTAGCAATATGTCCAAAGTATGTTAGGCAAAGCCTCATCATTCTTGCCTCCAAAGAGCACTATGGCTACAACCTCTCCAAAATATAGCTATATTTTTTTTTTCTTGGCCATTCATGGAATGCTCACTGTTCTTCTCCAACACCAGAGCTCAAAGGTGTCAATTTTTTTTCTGTCATCCTTTTTCATTGTCCAGGTCTTAGATGCATAGCTAGTAACTGGAAACACCATGGCCCTAATTAGATGCACCTTAGTCCTCAAACTGACATCACTAATGCTCAATAATTTGGAAAAGTCCTTAACTGCAGATTGTTCCAGTAGTGTGAGTCTCTTTATTTCCTGTTTGTACAAAGGATGTTAATTGTGGATCTAAGCAAGATGAAGTTATTAACAGTTTCAATCTCCTCTCCATCCATCATAACATGGCCTATTGGTCCAGTGGTAACAATCTTTGTTTTCTTGATATTGAGACACAATCTATACTGAAGGCTGCTTTCCTTAATCTTCTGCAACAAATGCTTCAAATCCTTCTCACTTTCAGCAAAGCAGGGCTGTGTCATCTGCACAACACAGGTTATTGATGAATCTCCCTCCAATCCTAATGCCACACTCCTCTTCATAAAGTCCTGCTTCTTGGATAATTTGCTCAGCATATAGATTGAACAAGTATGGAAGATACTTTGTATTATTTCAATGTGTTTTAATTTGTTGAGGCTTGCTCTGTGTCCTAATACGTGATCAATTCTGCGGAATGTACCATGTTTACTTGAGAAGAAAATGGATTAAGTTTTAGTTGAATGAAGTACCCTGAATACATCCACAAGTTTGAGTGACCTAATTGTATAGTTTAGATCTTCTGCATCCTTTTTGAGTTTCTTTTGGGCTGACCTATCCTTTGTTGATAGTGGTGTATTGAAATCTCCTATCACTATTGTGGTACTATTTTTTTCTTCAGTTCCATTAACCATTGCTTTATGTATTATTCAAGTCTTTCATTTGGTACATCAGTCACTGTCTTTAATTCACTCATTCACTGACTCAACTTTTGACTTCTATTCTATGCCAGGTAACTTTCTATGTAATACTCATATGACACTTACCTTTTAGTAAGCATTAGTCAAGAACTCAAAAGATGTATTGCATTGGGAAAATATGCTTTCATGGACCTCTCTAAAGAACTGAAGAGCAATGGTGCCAGCTTAAAGATTAAAGTGTACCTGATTCAAGCCATGGTCTTTTTTGTTACTTGCTATGCATCTGAAAGTTGGATGATGAATAAGGACAGTGGAAGAAGAATCAATGTCTTTGAGTTGTGGTGTTAGAGAAAGGTACTGAATGGACTACCAAAATAACAAACAAATCTATCTTGGAGAAAGTGAAACCAGGGTTCTCCTTGGAAGCAAGGATGGTGAGAGTTTGTCTCACATATTTTGGGCATATTTTTAGTCTGGTTTACTCCTTGGAAAAGGATACCATGATTGAAAAGGTGAAGGATCAGTGTAAAATAGAAAGATATCCAAGAGATGGATTGACACAGTGACTATAACAATAGGACCAAGTATTTTGGAAATAGTGATGATGGCACAAAATGAGGCAAGGTTCCAATCCATTGTTCATAGAATCTCCACGAGTCATAGTCAATTCAATGCCATATAACAGCTGTTGCTGTTTTAGGTGCTGTTGAGTATGACTCAGAGTGATCCTATGAACAAAAGATCAGAACCCTGTTCTACCCTGTTCCATTCTCACTTTTCCTAACACATAAGAGCCTATTGTGGTAGTCATTATGTTAACCTTGTTAAGGATCTTCCTCTCCTTTGACAAGCCTCCACTCTTCCTATCATCATATACCTCTCCAAGGAATACATTCCATGTTCCAATTATTAAATGATGTTTGTTATTGTTTTTCCTCATTTTAACTGACTTCCAATCTCAATCACTCTAAGCTCTTCCAAGCTCTATAACTTCCAAGCTTTATCACTACATTACTATAACTATCCTCATTCATCTAGTGTTCATAGGGTTTCAAAGATCCATTATTTAAGAGGTAGATGGCCAATCCTGTTTCCTAATCTATCTTAATCCGGGAGCTCCCCCAAAACCTGCCCATCACAGGTAACCTTCATGGCATTTGGCACACTAGTTGCACAGCTCTCAGTATCACAGCAAACCCAAGTTATTTCAACACAGGAAACTGACAGACAAGTGCTGTATCACTTAGAACAATGTTCTCCCCAAACACAATTAACACCAAGCCCAAGGGCCTGCATCCAGCACCAGTTGACTTTTAAATACAAAGGCCCACCTATCAGGTCCTGACTTATTTGAACAAGAGGCTTCCTGACCACAGCTAACTAAACAAAAAATACCAATCAGCTTATATATAACAACTACCACCTATTATTATTCAAGTAAGCATACAAATATGGGAGAAAAATAAAGCAGAGGAGGAAAACTAGAAACTGATCTGGCGTCAGTCAAATGGAATAGGTATCTTTGTTCAGAGTAGTTAAGGAGAACCATTCAAATAAGAGAGACATGAGCAACAATGTAAAAGAAGTGGAGGGAGTCACATAGATGTGTTCAGAGAGAGCTTTCAGGGACACAGACCTTAACTCATTCCTTTCCCTCAGCCTCTATTTCTGTTGCACCTCTTTAGGGTAAAGCTTAGGTGAAGAGGCTCCAGAAAAATATCCACTGTGATTGAGTCAATTCTGATGCATAGGGAACCTATCAAATGGAGAACTGTGCCATAGGCTTTCAAGGAGGTTATCTTTACAGAATCAAACTGTCACATCTTTTTCTCCATGGAGTACCATGTAGATTTGAACTACTACAGCTTTAGTAAGAAGGCAAACACTTAACTGCTGGACCAAATAGAATTGATCAATTTTTCTTTGATATTCTGCTGCATATTATACGCTACTGGTTGATTCTACAATCAACATTCTTGACACAAGCAGTCAGGAAATTAAAAATGAATTGCATTAGGAAAGTCTGCTGTCATGGACTAAGTACTCATTAGAGTATTGAAGAGCAACGATCTCAGTCTGGAGACTGAGGTGTGCCTGATCAAGGTCATTGTCTTAGCAATTACTTGTTACGCATCTGAGAGCTAGACAATGACTAAGGAGTGTATAAAGAGGATTGATGCTTTTGAGTTGTGTTGGAGATTAGCCTTGAACATACCAGGGACTGTAAAAAGAACAAGCAGGTCTTTCCTAGAGAGTGCTGAAACTAGGTTGCTCTCTGTAGGCAAGGATTTTGAGGCTCCGTCTCACATATTTTGTGCACGTGGCCAGGAGGGACCACTCCTTGGAGAGGAACATCATGCTGGTGGAGACAGCACAGGAGAGAAAGACCCAGGATGAAAGGAATTGACTCAGTGACTGGAGAAATGTGATTAGGTCTTTTGTAGACAAAATTGGCTCAAGATAGGGTCATCTTGAGTCGCAGGCGACTTAATGACACGTAACAACAACCTCTGCTGTACTATGCTAATCCCAATGTAACACTAAAATATTCTAAGTGTTTCGGTTTCATTCATTGTTGCAGTTTATGCTCTACTACTAATCAAAAGATTGGAAGTTCAAATGGTGTCATAAGATGTCGAGATGTCACAAGATGATAAAGTGCCACCTGAAAATCTACCTCTGTAAAGATTACAGCAAGAAAATCCTATGGAGCATGCAGCACATGGGGACTATATGAATTGAAATTGACTAAATGGCAAAGAGTTTGGGTTTTGGTTCATTTATTGAAACTAAACTATCGAACAAATACCCTGAGTACTGGGCTTCAGATGCACTGGCCACCTCTCCTGACTTCTGCCCCATGGACTGCTGGGTAGGAGAGAAAATAGGGTGGAACTCTGCATGCTCCATCTCATTTTCTCTGTGCTAGTGCAATGTGGGGCCCAGAATAGCTTGGGGTGAGTATTTGCTGAGTGAACAAACATTTGAGATCATTTTATTGAAATACTTTAGAGTGAATTTTGAGACAGGCATTCCTCTACTCATGAGTAATTTAATAACCACAAATGCCTTTAACGCAGTGGGGAGGCGGTGGGGGAAAGGTGTGTGTTTCCCTTATTGCTGCTGTTAAAATAAGTGGCATTTTTTAATAATGTGTCCCCATACAGAATATAGAATGTGGCCACATGATGAAATAAATAAATATCTGGTGAAATTATGCATTGCAAAGCAGACTTTTTCTGGTCTTTTGGTTATTAAATTTAATCACTTTGGAGCTGTGCCCCTACTCGTTTTTCCTAGAGGCAGGTACGGTTTTGATTAAAATGTGCACCCCAGAGCATTTTCACAGGGGAAGGTTGAGCTCCATCCCCAGAGGAACCGCAGTGGAGCAGACGAATGGAATGATGGGGCCAAGGCAACAGCCACAATTTTCTTCTCACTTGATGGACATGTTTATCCCCAGACAGAGTGCACAGCAGTCATGGGGCGTATGGAAATCTTGCAATTAAGGCAAAGTCTAATTAGAGGCTATATATTCAAAATACAAAAGAGGCTCTGAGTGGCAGCCACACTGGTGGGCTCTGAAACATGATTACCCCACTCAAGTCCCTGCCTCAGCCGCACACTGGCTGATTTATGAAGAGAGAATCATATATTGTTGCCATTCACGGATTTTTCAGAACTAGCTCTGCATTTGTTCATAGTCCAGCAGCACACTTTGTTCCTAACAGAAGAACACAAGCAAAGTTGGGTTTGAATTTTGATTTTGCTTTTTATTATCCCTCCAGCTGAAACAATGGACTCAATACAACAATTATCATGAAGATGGTGTTTGTAATTATTGTGGCTTTTATGTGCCATCGAGTTAAGTACGACTGACAGCAACTCTATGAAGCACAGATCTGAACCCTCTCCTGTTGTGTGTCAGCTCATCATTTCTGACTCACTTGCACCCATTGCTGCAGTCACTGGATCATCTATCTCACTGTGGGTCACTTCCTCTCTTTCCAAGGGTGATAACTCTTTCCCAGGAATACTGTGTCCTAGTAACATGTCCAAAGTGTGAGAGGTGAAGCTTTGTCATTCTTGCCTTTAATGAGCACTGGCCCTTTTCCAAGATATACCTGTTTTATTCTTGTCAGTCCATGGGTTATTTAGTATTTTACCTCCAATGCTACAGTTGAAAGGTATAAATTCTTATTCTGTAATCCTTATTCATTGTCTAGTTTTAAGATGCTTAGCAAGTAATGGAAAAGACCATTGGATAAATCAGATGCACCACAGTCTTCAAACTAACATCATTGCTCTCCAGTATTTTGGAGAGGTCTCTGACTTGCCCAAAGCAATATGTCTTCTTAATTCCTGACTTGGTATCAAGAATGTTGATTGTGGATCCAAGGATGAAGAAATCATTGACACTTTTGATCCTTTCTCCATCTATTATGATGGTAAGGACCTTTGTTTTCTTAATATTGAGATTCAATCCATACTGAAGGCTGTAGTTTTTGATCTTCTGCAACAAGTGCTTCAAATTCCTCCTCACTTTCAGCAAGGAAAGTTGTGTCATCTGCATGATACAGATTGTTGATGAGTGCTCCTCAGATCTCAATGTCATATTTTCTTCATGGAATCCAGCTTCACGAAATATTTGCTCAGCATACAGACTGAATAAGTTTGGAGAAAGGATACATTCCTGACACATGCCTTTCCTAATTTTAAATTATACAGTGTTTCCTTGTTCCAATCAAACAAGGTATAGATTTGTGATCTAGGTATAGATTTTATAGGAACACAATTAAGTGTTCTAGGATTCCCTTTCTTCTCAATGATAGCTATAGTTTCTTATGGTCCACACAATTAAATGTCTTCTCATTGTAAATAAAACATCATTAGATATTCTTCCAGTATTCTCTGCTTTCAACCAGGATATATTTGACATTAGCAATGATATCTCTGGTGTCATGGCCTCTTCTAAATCCAGCTTGAACTTCTGGTAGTTTTCTGTTAATGTACTGTTCCAGTTATTTTTGGATGATCTTCAGCAATATTTTACTTAAATGTGATGGGAATGATACTGTTTAATAATTTCTACATTAGGGTCAATCACCTTTCTTGAAAATGGGAACAAATATGGATCTCTTTCAGTCAGTTTGCCAGTCAGCTGTCCTCCAAATTTCCTAGAATAGACTAGAGAGCATGTACAGGTTTGCATTTGTTAGCTTAATCATGTCAATTGGTATCCCATCTATTCCTGAGTTCTTATTTTTTTTCTCCAGTGTCTTCACTGCAGCTTGAATTTCTTCCTTTCACTGCCTCTTGTTCATATGGCTATTGTTGTTGTTGTTATGTGCTGTTGAGTCACTTGCGACTCATAGTGACCCTATGTACAACAGCCCTAGACCCTGCCTCCAACACGCCCATCCCCATTATCCCAGTGACAGAATCAATCCATCTTATCAAAGGTTTTCCTCTCCTGTGCAGTCCCTCTACCCTCCCAAGCATGACAGCCCTCTCCAAGGACTGATGCCTCCTTGCAACATGTCCAAAGTATGTCAGATGAGGCTTCAGAATCCTTGTCTCCAAGGAGCAGCCTGGCTTCATCCTCTTCAGGGCGAATTTGTTTGTTTTCCTAGCAGTCCATGGTATATTGAATACTCTTCTCCAGCACCAAAGCTCAAAGGCGCCAATTCTCCTTCTATCATCCCTAGTCATTTTCCAGTTCTCTGATGCATAGCAAGTAATGGCAAAGACCATGGTCTGTATCGGGTGCACCTTAGTCTCCAGACTGACATCATTGCTCCTCGGTACCTTGGAGAGGTCTCTGACAGCAGACTTTCCCAATGCAATTAATCTTTTAATGCCCTGGCTGCTGTTGATTGGAGATCCAAGCAAACTGAAGCTGTCACTTTCTGAAATTTTTCACTGTTAGCCAGTTCTTTTTGGTCCAGTGACTCTGTATATTCCTTCTATCTTCTTTTAATGATTCTTGGATAATTCATGATTTTCCATGGCACCTTTCAGTACTGCAACTCAACTGAAGATTATGTAGGACTGGGCAATGTATCCTTCTGTTATACATATGGTTATCATGGATCTGATTGGGTAGCCACTAACAACAGTCTTAACATCCTCATTTTCAAAATGAGGATAATTATAGGCACTCATAGGGCTACAGAAAAATCAAGTTAAGTTTCAAATTCTGTCCATATTCCTTGTTTGTTTGGCAAATAAAACCACAACATTTGTCTCATGGATTGAACATAGAGTAAACAATATCTAATACAAAACATTTAGGTCAGTTCCTAAGACATAGTAAATATTCATTTAATGTCTGCATTGCTATAATTTGCAGCTTAACTTGTTGATGTTCAAAATGTACAGGATAAAAATGATTTTTAGTCTTGTATATGGTGGAATAGGTGAGAAGTTTAGAGGAAAATGATGCATTATTCTTTGTTCCATTCAAAGGAAAGAGAGGTGATGGTGTTACTTTTGATAATGCTTTTAATTAACTTTATGTGACAAGTGATTTACATATTTTAGCCCAATTTATTTTTACAACAACTCTAAGTGTGCCTTAGTCTTAATGGTATTTTGCCAACCAAGATCCTGAGCTCTCTGAGGGGTTAAGAAATGTCTAGGTCCCCATTTAGGTGTATTTACACAGTGGTGAAAGAGCATCTTGTAATGAATAGGGTCCCTACGTTCTACTGCTTAGCCTCATTTCTGGAAACTCTGCTTGTTATGAGCTAATTTTGGGAAATGAAGGGAGGTTACTGAGTAGCTCCTTGTTTATAAACTCTAAGTACAGTGTTAAGATAGTAAGAATGAAAATAATCTGTGGATCACTAAGACCTGACATACAATGTTTTATTTCCAGAATCACGAAATTTTACATTATACCAAATGATAAAAGAGTTGTACCAACGACATTATAATACCTTCTCCCATTTAATTATTCTTTAAAGTTCTTGTTTCTGTGGTTGGTAAGTACTGTCAAGCTGGAACCAACTTATAGCTAGCTGATCTTCCACTTGGTTCAGAGGCAGTAAATCACATGGGAGGAGATCACCCATCTTTCTCCTGCTTAGGATGGAGTCTTAAGAGCAAATAAATCAAAGCCAACCCTGTTTCTGGTATTGTGCTTTGTAGAAGTGCCCACACGACACTGTCTGGCTTCTTAGCAGAACTATGCTGTAGAGTAGTCACCAAGCACAAGGCTGTGTAATGCATTCATTCATGTGTATAAACATTTCTTATCTAAGTGATCAGAATGTGGTTAAGACTGACAAATCCTTCTCACAAGAGAAAAGTTCTGAATCTCTGCCTGGGCTTAGTGTCAGAAAAACTTGGATTTGAATCGTGATCTTTTAATGTATTAGCTGTATGACACTGAGCAAATAACCTCTTTAGGCTGCAGTGTTTCCATCAAGAGAAATAATAACAAATACAACCAATTCTCAAATATTCTTGTGAAAATGGTTAAATATATGAAGTCTTTAGAGTACATTTTGACATAGAGGGGAAGCTCAATAAGAATTAATTGCGTGGCTTCCTGATTCTGGACTGGAGAAAGGCATTGGTACGCTCCTGTGGTCTGATCTTCTCTCTCTGAATAGCGAATCTAAGAAAAATGCTTGATCTTGAAAAACACATGAAAGAAAGGAGGAAAAAATAAAAACAAAGTACCTTACATTAATAATTCTAAACCCAGGGAACCCAATTAAACACTGAAAATCACAGTAGGGTCTGATTTGTGTCAAACCAATCTCCCTGCTGGGAAGAAGCACCATCACCTTTCCTCCTGGCTCTTGTGGAAGGAAGAAATAGACTGGGCTGTAAGGTGTTAAGTCTTATTCCCAACAAGAGATTGAAGCCAACGAGGCTTTCTGCTTAAATGGACTATAACCATCTCCCGAAGCTACTTAGCTCAGAAAAGTGTGCAAGTCAGCAAACTGAAAAGAATTTAAAGAGTCATTTGGAAAAAAAAATAACTCCAATTTTCTTCCTTTTACCAGCAATGATAACCTCAAATATCAGCTCTCATTTTTTCATACCAGGAGCTTGTTTGTGGCAGCATCAAGAGGCCTAAGGAAGCATATACCATGGTCACTAAGACCCAAGGCGACGGAATCACAAGGCTTGAATTCCAGTTCTGATTCTTCTTAGTTACAGGTGAACTATGTAGAGCAAATTAATCTCTTTAAGTAAGTTTACTCACTTGTGAGGTACAAATGTCAATACTTTCTTCACAGAGTTGTGTGAGAATTATAAAAAATAATGAATAGTGCCTAATGCATAATATGTGTACAATAATTATTAGCTACTTTAAAAAATATTGTCCAGTGACAACTGGAAGTGGCTAGGTAATAATATAGAGTATCCAGCTCCAAGCTCCTGTACCCTAATAGAAACATTAGAAATACGCAGAAACCATCAGCATTAATTGATTCAGAATTCTGTAAAACAGTCAAAATGATTGCAGGAACCCAATAAAAATTGAATAAAGAATAAGGCAACTAAAAAGGATAGAAAAGCATTGTGTCATTTTCTCCCCATGTCCAACCTTCTCCTAGCTCAGTGCCAGTTTTAAAGATAGTAGTCTGCATTCATAGTGTGGGACCCTGTCTCTGGTTCTAGAGGGTGCAACAGATAGAGATCTAATTCATAAAAAGCTGATGCAAAGTATTTGTATCTGTCTTACCTATCTAAAAACGCACTCAGGACAGAAAAGTGACGGGAAATGCTTGAAAACACTGAAAGGCGAATGACCAAACTATACATTTGTAAGTTTAAATTTGTAAATTAAGACATAAATAGATTGATTAAAGTCTGAGAGGAAAAGCACAGAGAGCATTTCTGCAACAAATTATGACATTCTAAAGTACCCATGTTTAAGAGACTATAGACATAGAGTTAAGAAAAAAATTACCAATTACAACAGCTAATCACAAGATGAAATACTTGGGAATAAGTTTAGCCAAAGTCACAAAAGACTTATGTAAATAAAATTACAAAACATTACTATAAAAAACCAACAAGACACCTAAAAAAATGGAAGAACATATCATGCTCATGGATAAGAAGATTCAATATTATGAAAATGACAACAGCAAAGAATGAAGTAAACAGAAAATAAGGAGACTGACAAATCAACAAATACACCAAATATGCATTATGGGAGTCACAGAGGAAGAAGAGAGAAAGGAGCAGAAAGAATATTTGAAGAAAGAATGGTCAAAATTTCCCAATTTAATGAAAAACATGAATATATATGACTAAAACATCCACAAAACCCAAATGAGATAACAAGATCCAGACTGAGACACATTATGATCAACTGACAAAGACAGAAATCCTCTTGACAGCAGCAAGATAGAAGCACTTTTCACATACAAAGGATCCTCAACACCAATAAGAGTTTATTATCAGAAACCAAAAGGCTTGGTGGTCACAAAGCTGTGGGATGATATATTAAAGTGCTATAAGAAAAATAAATAAAACTGCCAGTGAAGAATTCTACCTTTAGTACTATCCTCCTTAAAATTGAGGAAGAAAGCATACCATTCTAAAACAACAGTTGAGGGGGCTCATTACCACTTTCTAATTACTCTCTCTATTTACTGGGAAGTTGGAACTAATTCATAGACGACCTTCAAAAGGTTTTCAGAGGCTGTAATTTACATGAGAGGAGAATGCTCATCATTCTCCCACAGAGTGGCTGGTGGATTTGAACTTTCTGCCTTTGGGTTAAGAAATTGTACATCTAATCTAAAGGCTCGTGGTTTAAATCCACCAATTGCTTTGTAGGAGAAAAATGGACAATCTCCTCCATGCCATTTACTGTCTCTGACAACCTGCTGGAGGGTCAAATATGTGCCAGTTTCAACTCGATAGTACACAACCACCACCACCTTTGGGCTGGCAGTGCAACTCCTTATTCATTAAGCCAGCAGAGCTTCTTTCATTACCACTGTATATGAATGAAACACCATGTACATGAATTCTGTATGCAAACAAATATAAACAATATTTTTTAAAAATGCTAAAGGAAATCCCTTCAGGTTGAAATGAAAGGGCATTATTCAGTAATTCAAAGTTGCATGAAGAAATAAAAATTTCTAGTAAAGTCAACTACTGGGCACAAGTAAAAGCCAGGATCATTATATTTTTTATGTGTAACTCTATTTTTTATGTTTTATGATTATTTATCGAACACAAAGTAATTATATAATTGTATGATATTGGACAATAACAAGTATAATGTTATAGTTTGAGACAACAACAAAATGAAGGAAGAAACTGTATGGAAGCAAAGTTATAATTACCTTCATTTCTCCAAGTTCATAGAGTTCCCACAGGCATGTGGTTTAGGACGTGGATGCCACTCCTGCTTCCAAACCTGTTTTACAACTGGGAGCTCCACCAAACACTATCCACATTGGGAAACCATAATGGCATTTGACATCCCAATGGCACAAGTTTCAGCATCACAGCAAATCCAGATTATCTCAGTACAGAAAATTGACAAAGAGTGATGTACAAAATAGAAGACTGTTTCTCCAAGATATAACAACACTAGTTTCACTTAGCAGTGGTTAAGTGTCATTAAGAGCAACCCTATGAACAAAAGACCTGAACTCTATTCCATAATGAATATAACGTCCTTAAGCAAATGATAGAGCTGCAAAATATACAACACAAACATCAACAGAACTAAAAAAAAAAAAAAAAGACAATACTACTATAGTACTAGGACTCTTCAATACATCACTCTCAAGAAAAGATACAACAACCAGGAAGAAACTCAACAAAGATGCTGAAGAATTAAACCACACAATAAACCAACTCAATCTCATAGCTATATACAGGATAATGCACCCGAAGAAAGCACAGTATACCTTCTTCTCCAATGTGTATGGAACATTCTCTAGAATAAATCACATTTTAGGTCACAAGGCAAGCATCAAAAAATTAGAAAACATAGAAATAATACAAAGCATCTTCTCAGACCACAACACTACAAAATTAGAAATTAATAACAAGAAGATAAAGGAGGGAAAAACAAAACAAAGCAAAACAAAACCTCATATATTTGGAGGTTGAACAACACCTTGCTTGAACATGAGTGGTTACTGTTGTTGTTAAATGCCGTCTAGTTGTAGGCAACTCATAGTGACCCTACGAACAACAGTCCTTGACACTTGGTGTGTGACTTTCATCCTTTCTCAAGGTTCATAGGGTTTCCAGAGGCAAACTATTTACAGAAGTGGATGCCACTCCTGCTACAAAGCTTGTTTCAACTGGGGAGCGCCACCAAACACTGTCCACCATGGGTAACTGTTATCACATTTGACACATCAGCGTCGCAGTGTTCAGCTTCACAGCAGACAAAAGTTACCTCTGTTACTTGAACATGAGTGGTTAGTAGAAGAAATAAAAAATGAAATAAAAATTTCTTGAAACAAATGACAATGAAAATACAACTTATCGAAACCTCTGTGAAATGGCTAAAACAGTAGAGGTCATTTATAGCAATAAGCAAGCACATTAAAAGGCAAGAAAAAACTGATAATTGACTCAATAACCCAACATTTTGAAAAGTTGAAAAAGAACAGCAAGAAAACCCAATACCCTCTGAAAAAACAGAAATTATAAAAATTAGGGCAGAAATAAATGAAATAGAAAACGGGAAAACAATTGAAACTGTCAACAAAATCAGAAATTGGTTGTTGGAAAAAGTCAATAAAACTGACAAACCACTCGTAAAACTAACAAAGCAAAAGAAAGAAAAGATGCAAATAATCTGAATAAGAGATGAAAGGGGCAATGTCAGAACAGAAACAACTAAAATAAAAATGTTAACAATGGAATATTATGAAAAACGATACTCAAACAAATATGAAAACCTAGAGGAAATGGACAAATACACAGAAATCCACAACCTATCCAAACTGAACAAACACATTACAAAAGAAGAAACTGAACAGGTAATGAAACAACTTCCAACAACAACAACAAAAAGCCCTGTACCTGATGGTTTTACAAGTCAACTTTATCAAACATTCAGAGAAGAGCTGTCACCAGTTCTATATTTAAAGTATTTCAGAAAAAAAAAGATGGAATTCTCCCATATTCATCCTGTGAAGCAAACATATCCTTAATACCAAAGTCTGGTAAATACACCACCAAAATAGAATATTAAAGAGCAATATCTCTTACGAACATAGACATAAAAATCTTGACTAAAATCCTGGTCAATAGAAGCCAATAGTACATGAAAAAAATAATTCACTATGAAAAAGTAGGATTCATAAAATGTATGCAAGGATGGTTCAACATAAGAAAAACTATGTAATTCATCACATTGTTGTTGTTGTTGTTATGTGCCATAACAACAAAGAGGGTCTTTCCCTCTTGCGCTGTCCCTCCACCCTCCCAAGCATGATGTCCCTCTCCAAGGACCTGTCCCTCCTTACAACATGTCCAAAGTATGTCAGACGAAGCCCCAGAATCCTTGCCTTCAAGGAGTAACCTGGTTTAACCCTCTCCAGGGTGAATATGTTTTCTTGGCAGTCCAGGGTACATTCAACACTCTTCTCCAGCACCACAGCTCAAAGGCATCAATTGTCCTTCTATCTTTCCTAATTATTGTTCAACTCTCTGATGCATAACAAGTGACTGCAAAGACCATGCATGTATCAGATGCACCTTAGTCTCCAGAGTGACACCATTGCTCTTCAATACTTTGGAGAGGTCCCTAACAGCAGACTTTCCCATCGGAATACGTTTTGTGGGGTTTTTTTTTTGTTTGTTTGTTTGTTTTTGTTTTTAATTTCCTGGCTACTGGTGCCAAGAGTGCTAACCGTGGAGCCAAGCAGACTAAAGTTGTTAACAATCTCAATCTCTTCACCATCCATCCTGATGCTGCCAATTGGTCCAGTGGTGAGAATCTTTGTCTTCTTGACATTTAATTTAACAAAGCAAAGAAAAAGAACCACATGATCCTATCAAGTGATGCAGAAAAGGCCTTTGACAAAATCCAACACTCTTTCCTGATTAAAACACTCAACGAAATAGGTTTGAGAAAATTCTCAACATAGTAAAAAGTATATATGCAAAACCAAGAGCCAACATCATTCTCTATGAAGAGATATTAAAGGCATTTCTTTGCAAAGAGGAAGTAGGCAAGGATGACCCCTATTACCTCTCCTATTTGATATTGTATTGGAACTCTCAATGATAGCAATAAGACAAGAGAAGGCAATAAGATGTATCCAAATTGGAAAAGAGGAGATAAAGTTATCTCTATGTGCAGATGATATGATAGTATACTTAGAAAACTCTAAAGACTCAGTGAAAAAACTACTGGACTTAATTGACCAATTCAGCAAAGTGTCAGGATACAAGATCAACATAAAAAAAATCACTTGGATTTCTCTACAGTGACAAAGAGAATATAGAAATAGAGCTAAAACCCCCCCCACAATTCTTATCACTAACCACAAAAAATATTTGGGAGTAAATATATTTAGAAACACAAAATAACTATTCAAAGAAAACTATAAAACATTACTACAAGAATCAGAAAGAGACCTGGAGAAATGGAAGAATATGCCATGCTCATGGACAGGAAGACTCAATATTATAAAAATGGCAATTCTACCAAAGAAATCTACAAGTTCAATGTAATCCCAATACAAATACCAATTCCACTCTTTAATGAGATAGAAAAGACAGTTTCAAGTTTCATCTGGAATGGAAAGAGACCTGGAATAAGCAAAGCACTCCTAAAAAAAACAATACAAAACAAAACAAAACAAAAAAAAACACTCCACAAACAACAACAAGGTAGGAGGCATCTCACTCCCTAATTTCAAATCCTAATACACAGCTGTGGTGATCAAGACAGCATGTAACTGGTACAGTGATGGACACATGGCTGAACGGAATAGAATTGAGAAACCAGAAATCAGCTCATCTACCTATAGTTAACTAATATTTGACAAGGAGATGAAATCCGTAAAGTGGGGAAATGAAAGCATCTTTAACAAATGGTGTTGACAAAATTGGAAAACTATGAAGAAAACTCAAGCAAGACCCACACCTCACACCATACACAAAACCCAACTTAAGGTGGATCAAGGACCTATGAGTAAAACCAAGGAATATAAAATTCATCAGATAAAAGCTTGGAAAAACTCTAGAAGCACTAATCCACAACATAAACAGTCTTGAAAACCTGAAAAACCTACTACCTGGAGAGAATAAAATAGATGAATGGCTAAGAGTCAAATCCCTATGCACATCAAAACACTTCTCCAACAGAGTAAAAATGAAAGCCATAAACTGTGAAAAAAATTTGGTAATGATATGTCTGATAAAGGACTTAGATCTAGAATTTATAGAATACTCCAGCACCTCAACAAGATAAAGTTAACTAACCCAATCACAAAATGGGCATAGAATAGGAACATACACTTCACCAAAGAAAACAATTCAGATGGTGAACAAACACATGAAGAAATGTTCAAAATCCCTAGCCCTAAGAGATATGCAAATAAAAACAACTATCATCTTACCCTAGTAACAATAGCAAAATTCAACAGAGCAGCAAACAACAAATGCTGGAGAGGCTGTGGAGAAATTGGAAGCCTTATGCAGTATTGGTGGTAATGCAAAATGGTGCAACTACTATGGAAAGCAGTATAGCACTTTCTCAAAAAGAAATAGCATTTGGCCCAGTAATTGCACTACTGGGAATATACCTTAAAGAAACCAGAACTGCACCTAAAGAGATATATGCACACCCATGTTTATAGCTGCATTGTTCACATTAGCAAAGAGATGGAAGCAACCCAAGTGCCCATCAACAAATGAATGGATAGAGAAGAAGTTGTGGTATATTCACACAATGGAATAATATGCAGCACTGAAAAACAAGGAACTAATAAAATATTACGAAAATGAGTTACCCTGAAGGACATTATGCTGAGTGAAATACCTCAGTTACCAAAGGACAAACACTGCCTAATGTTACTGTTATTACACAGGACTGACATTGGGGGCTAGGTAAAGGAAGAGGGGGTAAATAATGAACACCACATTGGAACAGACAAGGGAAATAATTGTTTAAAAAGAATATATAATTAGGCAGTATTTCCATGGCAACACTTCAGAATAAGAGGTGCATGCAAGGTTGACTGACTGGGCTGGGGTGAAGGGAGGAAACTGTGCCACAATAAAGAGAAAAATGAACTGGGGGTGGGTAGAGAGGAAAATATGCAACAATGAATGAATGGAAACCCAAGTTTTCTGTAAACTTTTGTTAAATCACAATAAAAATAATAAAAAATACAGATATAAAAGAATATGAGAATAGAAACAAAATAGCTCATTGTTGTTGTTGTTGTTGTTGTTGTTATGTGCCGTCGAGTTGTTTCCAACTCATAGCGACCCTATGCACAACAGCCCTAAACCCTGCTCTATCCTGTGCCAACCGCTCCGCCTCTGACACACCCATCCCGATTACCCCAGTCACCGAATCAATCCATCTCATAGAGGGTCTTCCCCTCCTGCGCTGTCCCTCCACCCTCCGAAGCATGATGTCCCTCTCCAAGGACCCGTCCCTCCTGGCAACATGTCCAAAGTATGTCAGACGAAGCCCCAGAATCCTTGCCTCCAAGGAGCAGCTTGGTTTAATCCTCTCCAAGATGAATCTGTTTGTTTTCCTGGCAGTCCATGGTACATTCAGTACCCTTCTCCAGCACCACAGCCCAAAAACATCCACTCTCCTTCTGTCCTCCCTAGTCATTGTCCAACTCTCTGATGCATAACAAGCGATTGCAAATACCATGACCTGTATCAGGCGCAGCTTAGTCTCCAGAGAGACACTGTTGCTCCTGAGCACCTTTGAAAAAATAGCTCATAGGAAAGAAAAATAATACCAAAAGAAATCAGTTAATGGAAGAAATGAAAGGTTAAAAAAGTACAAGACAAACAAAACAAATGGCAGAATTTGTTACCAGTAATTTTCTTACCAGTAATTACTTTAAATGCAAATTGATCCATTCTCCAATTAAAAGGCAAATATTGGCTGAATGAGTTAAAACAACAAAATATGTTCCAACTATATGCAGACTACAAGACATTTACTTTAGAATTAAAGTCAGAAACAGATTGAAAGAGAAAAGATAAAGAACAATACTCCAAGTATATAGTAAACAAAAGAGAATTACAGTGATTATCTTTTTTCTAGTAAAATTTTATTATAATTGTGATCTTAACCAACATTTTCAGAGAAGTTAGATTTTCATTCATTTGTTGTTGTACATTCTATGTTCTTACTCTACTTTCCCTATCCTATCTCTATACCTTTTCAATCTACATAGAGAACTGATCATTCAGGAAGCTGGGTTTTCTAAGGGGGACTGTGGCATCAGGATTGAAGGAAGACTCATCAACAACCTACATTATGCACGTGACACAACTTTGCTTGCTGAAACTGAGAAGAACCTGAAGCACTTGCATCAGAAGGTCAAGTACTATAGTCTTCAATATGGTTTGAAGCTCAATATCAAGGAGACAAAGATTCTTACCACTAGGATAATTGGCAACACCATGATAGATGGAGAAGAGATTGAGGTTGTTAACAAAGTACAGCTTGCTTGACTCCACAATCAACACTCTTAGCATCAGCAATCAGGAAATCAAAAGACTAATTGCACTGGGAAAATGTGCTGTTAGTGATCTCTCCAGAGTACTGAAATGTAAAGATGTCAGTCTAGAGACTAAGGTGCATCTAATCTAGGCCTTGGTCTTCACAGTTACATGCTATGCATCAGAGAGCTGGACAATGACTAAAGATGACAGAAAAAGAAGAGATGCCTTCAAAGCTGTGGTTCTGGAGAAGAGTCTTGAACATGGACTGTCAAGAAAGCAAATAGGTCTGTTTGTCTGTCTTGAAAATAGTGAAATCAAGTTTCTCCTTGGAGGCTAGGATTTTGAAGCTCCATCTCACATACTTTGGGCACATGGCCAGGAGGGACGGATCCATGGAAAAGGGCATCATGCTCCGAAGGGTAGAGGGACAGCACAGGTGAGGAAGACCCCAGAAGAGATGGATTGATACAGTAACTGTGGCAATGGAGGTAGTTACGTTGGAGTAAGTGAGACAGGCTTAGGACGGGACAGACTTCAGAACTGTTATACATAGGGTCGCTATGAGTTGCAGGTGACTAGAAAACACATAACAACCACAACAAAAATACAATGTTGTTGTGGTTGTTATGTGCCGTCGAGTCGCTTGCGACTCATAGCGACCCTATGTACAACAGCCCTAAATTCCACTCTGTCCTGTGCCAATTGCACTGTCTCTGACACTCCCATCCCAATTATCCCAGTCACGGAATCAATCC
>NW_006399755.1:2723123-2766110 GCF_000299155.1 Elephantulus edwardii
CTCCAGAGAGACACCATTGCTCTTCAGTACTTTGGAGAGGTCCCTAACAGCAGACTTTCCCATGGCAATGCGCCTTTTAATTTCATGGCTGCTGGTGCCAAGATTGTTGACTATGGAGCCAAGCAAACTAAATAGGTAAAAAATAAAATAAATAAAAAAAAATTTTTTCCCAATCACAAAAGAAATAAGCTACACATTTAGTTTCCAAAAACTAAAATGGCAAATGCACAAACATGTGGAACTTCAACAACACACTTATGTAATCAGTTTAAAAATACATAATGACAAAAAAATACATAATGACAAATACAAATGAAAATATATTATCTCGTAATTTATGAAAAGCAGCTAACATTAAAAAGAAAAAGTTTTGAAGGAAGGAAGTTCTCAAATCAATTGCCTAATTTCACACTTTGAAGAATGTTATATATATTAAAGTGTACTGACTAAAAATAATGTGTTGGAATCTCAACATATATACTTACAGATGTAAGTAATGCTGTTTGGAAAGAGGGCTTTCGGTGTTATGTTAGATAATATCTGAGTAGGATATGTTCTAAATTTAAGCACTTTTGAGTCACATTTTTTAAAAAACAATTAGTCATGAGTTCACAGATTAGGTATACAGGGAGACAAATGCCATATAAAGATCATGATCATCTAAGAGCCAAAGAATCAAAGATTATTTCAGATTACCTAGAAAGAACGACTCAACACAGCTGAGACCCACATTGGACATTCAACTTCAAGAACTTTGAGAAAAGAAACCACTCTTGTTCTTTAAGCCTGGTGTTTTGCCTGGGAGTTGCTCTGTCTTCTCAAAGGCTTGTGGTTCAAACCCATCAGCTGTCCTGTGGGGGAAAGATTGGCAATCTCCTTCTGTTCCATTTGCAACCTCTGAAAACCTGCCAATTATGAGTTGATTCCAATTTGATGGCAACGAGTTGAGTTGACTTTAAAGCCAACCACTTGTGTACGTAAAAGTAGAAACTAAGACACATAATTATAAAAAAATCAAACTAAGCCCTGTAAGGAAGAACTAGTGTGATTAGAACAGATATAAATGAAAAGGAAAACAGAAAACAACAGACTCAGTAAAACAAAAATCTAGTTCTTTGAAAAGATAAAAATTGTAAACCTTTAGTAACACTGACAAAAAAAAAAGAGCAAGATAGAGAAGATTAAAAAAACTAAATTCAGAGAAAAAATGGGAAAGTTACTACCAATCTTACAAATTTCTAGATGCAAATTACCTAAACTGCCTCCAGAAGAAACAGAAATATTTAGTAGGATTCACCAGTGTGTAGCCCTTTGGTGATAGACTCTTATTAGCCAAGAGGTTTTCAATTATATATTCTATTTCTTTATTTACCATCACTCTTTAAGATTTCCGATTTCCCAGGGAGCTCTGGTGGCCTAGTGGCAAGAAGCTACACTGCAATCCCAAAGGCTTGTGGTTCAAATCCACCATATGCTCCACTGGAGAAGGATGGGCAACCTCTTCCTGTGCCAGTCGGATCCGATTTGATGGTACACAAGTTAAAAAGAGAGAGAGAGAGAGAGAGAGAGAGAGAACTCTAATAGTAATTTTTAAAACAAAAACAAAACCAAAAAACAACAAACCCACAACATACAAGATTTCCTATTTCTCCTTGAGTTATACTGAGTCACCTCAGGTAATGTGTAGTCATGTATTCTCTTTTCCTCCCATAAACCACTGTCTACTCAGGATCACCTATAACTCATCGTAAGGACTTTAAGGACCTGACTGATTGGAGTCAGGACAGCTCTTTTTGGCACCTGATTTGAGTCACATTAACTGTAGAGTATGTCTACTCCTACTCTGCCCTCTCTTCTGTGAATCTGTTCTTTATTCCAGGCTTAGACTGTAGTCTCAGCCTTCTTTTGGGTCTCTGACTTACTTCCTTTATTCAGTCATTAATTTAGCAATTTTGGGAGAGGTCATTTCTGGCTAACAATTCACCAGCATGTGGGTGTGCCAGAATTTTTAAATGCTGTAGGGCCTGAGGGCTGCAGGCCTGAGGGTCTAGTTTTAATTGATTTTGATCAAACCTTGTTCTAGCTGCTATAGCACCGGTCTGATTTGTTGCAATGTTGAACACTGTGACCCTGAAGTGCCAAATTAGATTTTGGTCTCCAATGGCAGACAGTGTTTGATGGAGCTCCCAGATTAAAACAAGCTTGAAAGCAGGAGTGGCATCCATTTCTGAAATAGCTTGCCTCTGGAAACTCTGTGAACTTGGAGAAATGAAGAAAACTATACAAGTGCTCAGGTCTTTTGTTCATAGGGTCACTATGAGTCGCCTACGACTGGACGGCATTTAACAACAACAACATACAATATATGCTAGTTGCTGAGAAGCCAGTTCTTGGAGATGTATTATCATACGGAGAAAGGTAGAGAGTTAGTGGAAAAGAGGAAGACTTTCAAGGAAATGGATTGATACAGTGACTAAAAGATAGTGGAAGGCTTAGATCTGTTGTTCTTGGAGCCATTATGAGTAGCAGTCGCCTTGATGGCACCTACAATAACAATTGTTAGGTACACCACAGTACTTCCAGAAGCGCAATTGTTGGGTCAAATGGTATTTCTGTTTTTAATTTTTTGAGAATGCACCAGAACCCCTTCCATAGTGGCTGCACCATGTTTCATTTCCATTAGGCGTGTTTAAGGGTTCTATTCTCTCCACAACCTCGCTAGCATTTGTTGTTAGCTGCTCTGTTGAATTTTGCTATTGTTGCTGTGGTGAGATGATTTCTCACAGTTGTTTTGATTTGCATCACTCTGCTAGCTAGGGATTTTGAACATTTCTTCGTGTGTTTGTTTGCTATTTGAATGTCTTCTTTGGTGACGTGTTTATGCATATCCTGTGCCATTTTGTGATTGGTTTGTTTACTTTTTCCTTGTGGAGGCCCTGGAATATTCTTGGAATTTTAGACGTAAGTCTCTTATCAGAAATGCCATTGTCGAATATTTTTTCCCAGTCTGTGGGAGTCCCTTTTACCCTATTGGAGAATTTTTTGATGTGCATAGGATTTGACTCTTAGAAGTTCTCATTTATCTATTTTATTCTCTCCTGGTTGTAGGTTTTTCATTATGAGGCTATTACTCTTAACAAAAAAGCTTTCTGTCCATTTTTCTCCTGAGGACCCATGAGTGGATTTAGACCAACAAGATGTTCAGTCTTTTTATTAACAGCACAACTTACTAAGGACTATGCCAGAACTCTGGTAAAGGATTTCTCATGACTTAGTTTGTAGAGATTTGAACCCTTAAGTGAAAAAAACAAAAAACAAAAATAAAACAAAAACAAACCAGCAGCTCCTCAGCAATCTACAGCCTTGGAAATCTGTTGGAGAGTCCACTATAAGTGATTCAGTGACAATGACTGAGTGTTGTTGTTGACTCAGCGGCAATGACTTTGACTTTGATGTCACCAGAGCTCCTTAACCTAGTTATGGTGATGGTGTTTTGTGCTGTCAAGTCAGAACTGACTCACACATACCCCCTCCAGTGGGTTTTCAGAGGCAGTAAATCGCATGGGAGGAGATCGTCCATCCTAGTAGTAGCTATCATCATAATCCAGTTTAGAGAAAACTGTGGTTTAGTTGTAAGGAGTTGTGCTGCCAACACAAAAGCAGGTTGTTCAAACCCACCAGGTGCTGTGAGGGAGGAAGATGGACAATCTCTGTGTGATTTGCAGCCTCTCAAAATCCAATTACAGGGTCATCTATGAGTCAGTTCCCATTTGACAGAACATCAAAACAACAGAAGAAGGCCCTCTAGTGAAGGATCACATGGCTTTGCCCTTTGCATGGAACGGAGTTTATCATTGAGAACGGGGTGAAGACAGAAAGGAATGTATTTATAAATCATCAGACAGATGATAGATAAACAGACAGATAGATAAAGAGACAGAGAAAATAAAATTCCAAAAGAATCTGACATACTAAAGGGATGATCAAACAATCGACAAAGGGAAGCACGGGTAAAGTACTCCAGCAAGGTTTAGCAGATAAAGGCAAACTTGAGGCACTATTTTATAGACAGCTATTTCAGAGAAAGAGGAAGACCTTCAGCGAGATGGATTGATGGACACTGTGACCGTAACATGGGCTCAAGCTTATCAGAGGTCGTAGGGATAGCACAGGGTAGAGCAAGGCTCAGATATCTTGTTCACAGAGTCGCTATAATTTGTAATGAACTTGATGGCACCTAAGGACAACAAATTCACCAAATATTTTTTTAAAGCTCAAATATTTCCAAAGCTGTAGAGGAAACAGTATACACATGTCTACACTGTTTGAGACCTGACATTAACCTTTTGGGAAACACTAGTAATACATGCAGAGTCCTATACACATGCTCTTTTCTTTTAATTCAATTATCTAACTCCTGAGAATAGAAGAAACAAATCAACACAAGGGAAAACAACCCTAAACAATCACTGTAGCTTTACCTCTGATATAAAGAAATTATACAGTACACAGTAAAACATTAAGAAGTTACTTATGACTCACTGCCAGCAATGGTATTTCAGTAATAGTTATGAAATCAGACCACAGAGGGGAAATGTTTGCCATATGATGTTCAAGGAACAAGGCTGGGTGCAGATGTGGCGCAGAGGTCTGAGGACACCCCCATGAACAAGGAGGTGCTGTGCTGCATGTGGACAGGGAGAAAGGGAGCACACAGTTGGGCTTAGCTTTGGGGGGATTATGGCTGAGTTTTCTTTTTTGGCTTTGGCTTTCTTCAAATTTTATTTTGTGTTTTAAACAGAAAAGGAAAAGAAGATCTCAGCCAGCTGGAATGTTGGGCTGAAACCAATAAGATGAAATGGAACAGGGATGAATGCACACTTCTGTATTTCATTTAAGAAAGAAATGTGAATTTTCATCCTTTGAGGTGAGGCTGGGAAGGCTGAAGAGTCGTTAAGATGAAAGAGGGGAAGAAAAGGAAACAAAAGGAACCTAGATTTGCTGAAGGCCAGAGCTGGGGTACATCTGTGAGACAGCAGCAGGCCCGTACAATTACCCTAACAACCACTTGCCCAAGGTCCTATAATTCAGTAAGTAGTGAGGCCAAGATTTAAATCAAGGGTATTTAACTAACTAAAAATGTAGTCACCATCATCATCTGTGCTTTCTCCCACAATACAATGAAACAAAGGAACAAATAAGTATCATGTTAGCTGTAAAGAGAAAGCACTAAAGTTTTTTGTAACCATATGCAAAATGTTGTTGTTTGCTGTCAACTTAGAACTGACCCATAGTTGAAAACTTCCAGTGGGTTTTCAGAGGCTGTTAATCATATGGGAGGGGAATGCCCATCCTTCTCCTTCAGAGTAGCTGGTGGATTTGAACTATGTGCCTTTGGGATTGCAGTGCAGCTTCTTACCACTAGGCTAAAAGAGCTCCCAAAGCACAACTATAAACTAATTTTATAATGCAGTTGCTTAAGTTGCCAATTCAAGGTTAGGTCACATTAATAAAGCTGGCAATCCCTAAGAGCCTGGTCTAGGCAGTGCTCTTTCTGGAGGATAACAAATGGCTGAGTGAGTGCTTTACTCCCATCTTAGCCCCTGACACACCGTGAAGAAGGTATTATTAGTTCCAGTTTTTAAAATGAAAAAACTAAAGCTTACAGAAGTTAAAAACTTGTTCAAGATCATATACTATTATGTGAAGAGACACAATAGCCACCTTCGTCTCTGAAAAGGTCTATCAGCAGACGGATTCTGTATGCCTGCAGAGAGGAGAATTTGAATGACTTCAGGAGTTAGAAGAAGATCTATTTTTAGCTTAACAGTAGAGCATTTTAGAAATGGCAATAATTGGATGGACTCTTTGGTAGGTGACAAATTCCCCATGCCCAGAGGTCTTTGAGCCTGGATAGTCATTTGCTTATAGACATGCAGACAGAGGACCTAAAGTTCACTTCTGACTTTCCGATTCCATGAACCTTTGAGGCTGCTTGGCAGAAACTGCTGAACAGCTTCAAAAGAAGTGATGAAAATATGTTCATAAGTCTATTTGCAGATATAAAAGCAAACCTTATATGCCAAGGTAAATACATTGGTACATGAGAAAACTAAACACAGAAGATGAAATAGCTTCTGCTGGAAAATGTGCATAGCTTTTAAGAAAACCAACTCTGGACAAATGTGCAATCTTGGCAAAAATCAAAGTAAACAAAATGAGGTATTATTTTTCACCCATTAAGTTGGCAAAATAATTTTTATAATTTCTGGCAAGAACACAATGGAGCAGTATTAATACATTTACTTAACACTTGTCAAAAAGCACATCAAAAGTGATCACAAAGTGATTTCTTTTGATCCAAGTGAAACACCCTAAGAAAACAATAGAAATTATAAAGAGAAAAACTACACACAAATATTCTTATCTGCGTATTATTTATGATTGAAATATCCAAAGAAGAGCAAATGGATTAAATCTGTTCACAGTCAATCAGTGTGGGGAGCTAGAAGTGGGTGAGAGGATCTAGTCAGGGTGTGAAGTATAAGCTGCGGGTGACAGTACAAGAAGGGTAAAGGTCCAGCGAGGGATGGATGCTGAGGTTGCTGTAAGATTTCAGACAAGGGTAGACACAGAATAAGAAAGAGAGGACTCAACAGGTAGAGGAAAGAGAGGGCTTTCATTCATCTGCTTGGCACTTCACTACATTCTCAGCTCTCTCAACATTTCCATAGACTGAGTACTTCTTCCACTTTGTAGCTGAAGAAGCTCATATTAAGACAAATGAAGTAAACTGCCTCAAGGAAGGTAGTATGTCTCAGAGTTGGGAGCTTAAACTAAATGAATTTGTCTTCCAAGTTCAAGTTCACTCTACCACCTGTGCTGTGATGCCTGGACAGCTGATCATATGCTTTTTAAAATGATAACTCAATGTCCACTGACGTGACAGGTGTGAGAATGGATCGTTATTAATTTCACATAGCAATAGGGAAACATTAAATAAAAGGAGAGATACATATATGATGCTATAATCATAGCTATATAAAAGATATTTAAAACCTTGAAAAAAGAATACAAGTATCACAATGCTTGCAATAGTAGAATTTGAAACATTCCTCCCCCTCAAATCCAGTTTTCTTCATTTGTTGTTGTGTCAGAACTGACCCATAGCTGATTCTCTAGCAGGTTTTCAGAGACAGTTAATCACATGGGAGGAGATTACCCATCTTTCTCCCAGGGAGCAACTTGTTGTTGTTGTTGTTGTTAGGTGCCATCGAGTCATAGACGACTCATAGGGACCCTATGAACGAAAGGCCTGAGCATTGTTCATACATAGAGTTTCTGGAGGCAAGCCATTTCGGAAGTGGATGCCACTCCTGCTAGTCGCCTCAAACTGTGTACCTTTGGGATTATAGTGCAGCTTCTTGCCACTAGGCCACCAGCATTCCCATATTCTTCATTATATTACAATTTAAAAAAGTTATAATTCACAAACCCATAGGCCCATAACAATCACCAGCACACTTTCTCCAATTAAGTAAGAAGGCTAAATTTTGTCTTTGATTCATCTGGTAAAGGAGAAGTTGTTACCAGGGCTACTGAAGATTGCACAAGTTTATCAGTCCGATCTCTGCTCAGTTCTGGAATGACTATTTCTGTAATTCCAAAATGAACACTCACTAGCTGTTTCCTAAAGGGATTGAAAGAAATAAGCTTTGGGAACTGCAAAGCTGACGGTTCAAACCCATCAGCTGCTCGGCAGGAGAGAGGAAAAGATTTACTGCTTCAGAAACGAATAGAGGAAATTATTCAAGAGCAGAGGGTTTGCTTTGTGTTTTCAATATGTGTAAAGCAAAAATAAATGGTAATTCCAAAGAAAATGATCAAACCTCTTCATCAAAAAAGTAAAAAAAGAGGAAAATCACAAAGACTTAGTAAGCACTAAAACAACAGCAATGAAGGAAATAATAAGAAAGTAATAAACAAAATGCACTCAACACATAGAGAGTTTATGGAACAAAAAAACCAGAAACACCACAAGAAAGAGTACAGGAGAATGATAACAATAAATTCATACCTATCCATAACACACTGAATGAGAATGGGTTAAAGTCATCAATCAAGAGGAAAAAATAAAAAATGGCTTCCTTAAAAAGTTCCAAAGATAAATATCATTTGATCCAGTAATCTCACTACCTGTTGTATAGCCTAAAGAATTCAGATCTGTGATACAGATATATGTGCACCTGTGGCCTAGTGGTAAGGAGCTGCTCTGCAATCCCAAATCACAGTTCAACTCCACCAGCTGCTCCACCAGAGAAGGAGGCAATCTCCTCCCATGAGATTAAAGAGCCTCTGAAAACCCCCTGAATGCTCAACTATGGGTCGGTTCCAACTCCATGACACACAACTACAACAAGTTCACTGCAGCATTATTTACAATTAGAAAAGAGATGGAAATATTTCAAGTATTCACTAATAGATGAGTAGACACTATGTCACACAGGTAATGGAGTATTACTCAACACGAAAGAATAATGAACTATTCACAAACTACGTAATACAAAACATGGATGAAGCAAAAATATGAGTGCAATAAGTCAGTTATGAAAGGGAAAAATATCGTGTGAGTACACTGGTATAAAAAGCTAAAGAAAAACATACAGAAAGAATTATAAATTATTATCAGGGCAAATTTTGAGAAACTATTAAAAAATAAATTTTGTGTATTTGAATACAACAAAACTATGAATATTTATAAATAGTGGGAGTAGCACCCACTTCCTAAACACCATGCCTCTGGAAACTCTGTGAACTTTTATAAATGTCGATAGTTTTAGAGGGGCTTGAGGCCTTTTGTCCATAGGGTCGCTATGAGTCGTGCTTGACAGCAATCAACAACAGCAAATATAATCCACAGTCCCTCCAAATGACATCAATTAATGGTATTGATTTCCATAGATTAGTTATTTTTCTTGTTGAGTTTCTTCTAAACATTTATGCCTAGATCTTTAGCTCAGACCACACTTGTTTCAAGGAAGAGATAAATGGTGAGGCTTTACTCAGACTTGGACTATGAACTAGCTCCAATGCTTACAACACCGGGGTCTTGTTGTTGTTGTGAATTGTCAAGTTGGAACCAACCCATAGCTGACCCTCTGGCAGGTTTTAAAAGGCAGTTAATTGCATAAGAGGAGATTGCCCATCCTTCACTCGTGACCTTGTACAGTGGCCTTCAGAATTGCAGTGCAGCTTCTTTTCACTAGGGCACAAATAAAAGAATTTTTGAGCCTGTTTCTTCATTTTCACACTGACTATAAAAATGGCCTTCACGTAACAGTAACTGGGCATTTACTGAGCTATGGTGATCTAGTGGCAAGGAGCTGTGCTGCCAAACTGAAAGTATGTGGTTGGAATCTACCAGCTGTTCCACAGGAGAAAGATGGACAGTCTCATGTGTCATTTACAGCCTCCGAAACTCCCTGGAGCATCAGCATAGGTCACTTCCAATTCAACAATACGTAACACCAGCATACAACACTGGCTCAGACACAACTTAGTTTAACTACTGTGTGGTAGCTTCCCTGATCCCTACTCAGAATTAACTTCTGATGTGTTTTATCTTCACATCTTTTTCTGATTTTAGTTTGCCTTACATGTGTGCTCATGGGAAAACTGTTGGTGGTATAGGATGTAACATGAAAGTCAGTGTGGTTTGAAATCACCAGCCGCTCTGTGGACAGTCTCTCCCCAGAAGAATTTATAGTCTCTTCAGAGAGTGGCTATGAGTCAGAATCAACTGAAGTGGGTTCAAGCATGGGACTATTAGCTAAAAAGTACCTAAATCATTGTGTTGTTGTTGTTAAGTGCTGTAAAGTTGTAGACGACTCACAGCAACCCTATGAATAAAAGTCCTGAACATGTATAACTTTCATCATTTCTCTAACTTCACAGAGTTTCCAGAGGCAAGCTTTTTCAGAAGTGGGTGCTGTTCCTGCTGCCAATCCTCTTTTAATTTGGGAGCTCCACCAAACACCATCCACCATGGGTAACCATTATCACATTTGAGACATCAGTGTCACAGTGTTAAGCATCACAGCAACCACGAGTTACCTCTGTACAGCAAATGGACAGAGCAGTACTGTACCACTTAGAAGAATGCTTGACTGAAACAATTAAAACCAGGCCTGAGGGCTGCAGGTCCAGGGCCCAAATGCCTTTTTAAATGCGAGGTCAAATCCAATCCTTACTCCCAATTACAAGGAACAGCCCACACCCAACCCTCAACCAAAACAGAAAAGACACATTTGTAGAATCCAGCTTCTCCACTCATCTTCTCAAACTGGAAAGCAGTCTCAAGAAATGAGTTAAAATATACTACACATTGAAGAAAGTCCTGGTTAAGTAGTAAGTATACACAACTATTACCACTGTTATTCATATTGTTTGTGATATAAGCACTGTGTTTCTCATTTACATAAAAATGAGTGAAGAACTCAAAAGTTATGTGTCCAAAATCACACAGTTAATTAGTAGTAGAGCTAGGAAAAGATCATGAGAGAAAGTTTACAGTGTGGATTTAACTAGCACTCACTCATTGTAATTGAGTTGAAATGATACATAACTGATCCACCCCACCCACTGCTGTGGGTTTTCAGAGGTTATAAAACCCATGAGCAGGGATTACCTATCTTTCTCCAATGGAACAGATGGTGGATTAGAACCTCTGGTGGTTTGCCTTTGGGTTGGCAGTGCAACTCCTTACTCATTAGGCCACCAGAGATCCCTTTTAATTAGCAAGTGTATTGTATCTCACATTAAAAAGATTATTTTTATTACAAATTCTCCAAAAACCAGCACTGGTAATCCTGAACATTTTATTATACACTAACAAATAATAGAGACCAGAAGTTATTTTCCAACCGATTCTCAAAAACCAATAATCAGAAAGGAAGACAAATATAACTGGCAATCTTACTGAGTAATAGTTATATGTTGTTCTTTTAAGTAGTTGAGTTGGGACCAACAACCAGCTGACCCTCCAACAGGTTTTCCAAGGCAATTAATCACACAGGAGGAGATTGCTCAACTTTCTGTTCCAGAAAGCAGCTAGTAACTTCCAACCATGCGCCTCAGAGGGTAGGCGGCACGGCTCCTTACCACTAAGCCACCAGACTTACCTAATATCTATGTAGATATTAGATACACACACATATACACATCCATGTATTATATGGAAGTTCTCATGGCATAATCTACGGAGCTGTGCTGCTAACTCAAAGGAATCACATGTCTAACACTTCAAATCCACCCACCAGCTGCTCCCTGGGGGAAACATGGGCAATTACCTGTCATCTGATTGACAGCCTCCTGAAAACCCGCTGGAGGGTCAGCTGTGAGTTGGTTCTGGCTCAGCTGCACTGAGTTTGAGTTAAATTTATACACAAACACACATACACACAGAGTGTATATACACGTACAATATAATCCTTAAAAGATTCTGCAATGTAGGTATTATCTCTTTTTATTAAATAGAAAACTGAAATTTGGAGAGGTTAAACCCAAAGCAAGCAGAGGAGTTAGGATTAGAACCAAGGAGCCTGGCCTAAAGTCCTTCCATTTTCAATATATACTTTCATTTTCCATATTTGCAATGGAACACAGAAGACAATATGAAGACTGAATGTAATTTCCCAAAATGTATGCCAGTCACTTTGAGAATGCAGAAACAGAACTAAGAATGAGATACAAAATTACGTCATTTTTAAGATCATTTGTGATAACAAGATGAATAAACTAGCACCAAGTGACACTGCCACTACTCCTGAAATGTAAGTCTGGACAACATTTAACAGCCACTACTCACACAGTTCTTTATAAAGACGGATTCGACTAATCAAGCAAGCAGAATCTCAGATGACCTTGAGTTTGAAAGGCAAATGGTCCTACATCTGTCCTTTAAAATCTAATCTGCTTTCCAGACAGCTCTTTAGCTTTGTAGACAGCAACCAGATCCCTCATGAATTTTCTCTCCTTCAGCCTGACTGTTCTGCCCTCAAAGGAAGGGCATTTCAAGCTGTGTTAACATACTAGTTACCTCCACTAGACACCTAATATTTCTTGAAAGAAAAAAAAATTACTGTCTACATCAAATAATTAGTGATGCTTTATTATAGAACAAAACAGAGAACTGAGAGAAAAGTCCCTGGGTGGTGAAAATTTCAGTTAAATTTTCAAGTCTAGTGATAGGTCATTTAGAGACACTTTTTCCCCCTTAGAAAAGACAACACTTTTCCCAGGCCCAGAATGACCCTGGTGCCAAGTTGCTGCCATCTACATTCTGTGGAGTGGAAAATCCAAGTTCAGAACAAGCTATTGTCCCAGAATTCTGCTCCTCCCTGCCCAGAGATCATCATGTTCAGTCGGGTCTGATTTGGACGTCGCACATTACAAAAGGAAAACACAAAGACCTTAAGAAAAATCCAAAGTTTATTGCAAATTGTATTTTGCTTCCCTTCGTTCTTCATTTTTACAGGATTTATTGATATCCATGATTTTTTCACAGATGTACTTGTTGACTTTGGAGAGTCTCTGTGCAATTTCCGTTTCATCCACAGTTTCTTGTGCTATTCTGTCATACAAGCACTCTAGAAGGAGAGAAGAAATAAGAAGGTCAAGGTTAATGGCAAATTGAGTGAAAAATATTTCATAGGGGGAAAAGAAAATGTGTCTTCTGCCACACTCTCCAAATATTAATTCACACATCAGGCACAGTTATACTTGTAAATTTATATCATAAAATATACTTCAATTCAACAATAACAACTCTTTGCTGTCAAGTTGGAACTGGTTCAAAGCTGACCCTCCAGTGGGTTTTCAAAAGGCTGCAAATCACAGGAGAAGAGATTGCTCATTGTCCCATCTTTCTCTAGTGGGGCTGCTGGTAAATTTTATTTGAACCATCAGAGAGGCGCCACCTTTGGGTTGGTATTGGTAGTGTAACTCCCTACCACTTAGGCTATAAGAGGTGTATGCGTGCATGCGTGCGTGTGTATTGATATGTTAAAATCAATGATACATCCCTGTGCCCAATTTCTTTCTTTTTTTAAAGTCTACCACTTTCTTTAAAAAATAGAAAATATCCCTTTGTAGTTCCTGGATGGCCCTCTCAGTGCCATTTTGTCTTTCTCTGAATTTTGTCAATTATTTATTTGATGTTTCATTAAGGTTAACATGAGTTTCTATATTTTTAACTAGCAAATTATTTCCTTTTTCCAGTTTTGAGTATTTTACAAATGGACCCATACTCCATAGTTCCCTCTGATTTTTTTTACTGACTCTGATGGTCTTAAGATTTACTCATGTAAAAGTCTACCACTGGAAGTTGCTCATTTTCACTACAGAATACTGTTCTGTTGTTGTTCCACCATACCATATTTTGCTTACCCACTATGTATCAGTGTATATTTGGATTCCTGCTAGTATTTGCAATCCCAGCAGTGTTACTACAAGCATCCTTGTATATAAGCACATAAAGGTGCATGTGGAAAATTCTCTAGTACACTCTGAAGAGTGGAACTGTTGACTACACGGGCATGTGTATATTTGACTTGACTTTGTACATGTACATAGTAAAGTGTTTTTAGAGGGGCTGTGCTGATTGGTCCTCCCATCAGTAGTGAATGTGAATATTGGTTGCGCTCTATCTTCAGCAGTTGATTCTACCGTATTAAGTTTTGACCATCCATTGGGTATGAAGTAGTGTTTTATTTTGTTAATTACTAATGATGCTGAGAAGTGTTACTCTTAACTGAGTCTTCCATTTGTCAGCAAGTAAAGGACGAGCCAGAGACAAGGCCCAGCACAGCTTAACTTAGGTGACTGCTGCTCTGAACACTCTGTGCAAACTGTTATGTTAGATTCCTTATCTCATAAATGAGGATCACAAACCATAAAGAATTGTTTTTACACTGTAAGGAATTCTATACTCCTATGGAGTTACTATACTTCTTTTACATATGCTGATGTTAGATGCCTTGAAGTCTGTTCTGACTCAAAGAAATTCTGTGCATAACAGAACAGAACAATGCCCACACCTCTGTCGTTTTCACAATCATCATTCTGTTCGAACCCACTGTGCCAATCCATCTCACTGAGGGAGGGTCTCTTTTTCACTGATCCTCTACTTCACCAAGCATGATGTTCTTTCTGAGCTAGAAATAAATTTCTCTCTCATGATCTCGCCAAAGCACTAAAGAACATTTCAACAGGAAGGGCCAGTCCTTGGGAAAGAAAAAACCCATCATGCTGGGAAAGCAGGGAGGTCAGAGCAAGAGAAGAAGCCCCTCGACAAGAAGAACTGACACAGTGACTGTCACAATAGGCCCCAGCGTATCAGAAGCGGTGAGGAGGGAACAGGACAGGGGGAGGTTCAGGTCGTTGTTCATCAGGTCACTATGATTCATAGTTGACTTGAAGGCACCCACTAACAACAACAGCAACATTGCCATCAGGTAGGAATCAACTCAAAGCTAACCCTCCAGTGGGTTTTGGGGGGCTGTTAATGGCACAGGAGGAGACTGCCCATCTTTCTACCACAGAGTAGCTGGTGGATTTGAACCCCCAGAGATGCGCAGTTTTGGGGCTAGCAGCACAACTCCTCATGTCACTAAAGCTCATACAACTCATTCAGTGTATATACAACTGTCAATTCCAAGAGTCTAGTACAGTGTTTGATAAAGAGAGAAAAGTAATATATGTGGAGTGAGTGAATGAATGGATGCATTTTCTGGGAAAATTCGAGGGAACACAGTCTATAAAAGGCCTAGGAGGGTCGGTAAGGAATACACCACTGAGGTGTGCAACCTTGGACAAGAATGTTACTAATGTCTTTGAAACGAAGTTTCCTTGCTTATAAATAAAAAATGACAATCCCAGTCTTAAGAGACTGCCATTGAGAAGAAATGAAACACTGTTTTCACTAAATCAGTCCACAGCAGGTAATCCTCTTACTGATGCTAAGTGTCAAAATTAGAAGGGATCATAAGGGCTGGCTTCTGAATACTGGGGCCCAGAGATAGGATTAAGAGTGGGCAGAATTCACAGGCTCCTAGCTGCAAGCCCCATCTTCTGAGAGCTTTGCTCATGCTGCTGTCCGTGCTCCAAGCTTACATCATATCCTGTGCTTTCTTTCTCTGAGGCATGCCTTGACCTCCTGACAAGGGTTTTGTACGGGGGAGCCTTTAAAAAGTTCTAAATTGATATCCATTACTTCTAGATAATCTAAGTCTAATTAAAACCTTACCATCTCTTGTCTTTCTATGGGGGCTAAGCCCAATGGGGGACCCTTAATGTTGCTTTTGTCCAGTGAGATCAAGTCCATTACGACTCACAGTGAATTTAGGAACAACAGAGTGGAACCTCATCCTATCCTGTGCCATGCTCACGCCCACTGGTGCAGCTGCTGTGTCGATCCACCTCAATGAGGGTTTTCTTCTCTCTTTCTGGCCTTCGACCCTCTGACCGACCTCTGTTTCCAGCTCCATCGCTGCCAGCGCCTACACAGCACCTGTGGACAGCAGGCTACCCCACAGAGCAGTCTTTGCTCATCTCTGCCCTGAATACCCTGGCTCCATCCTTCAGCTGCCTAAGTCCTCGTTTGGCCAGGTTCAACCTTCCTCTTCAGGTTAGGAGATCCCACTATGACGATCATCTTTGTGCTCTCTTTGTCACCTGGGTTTTCCCATCAAAGTTGTTGTTATATACCATCAAGTCAGAACTAACTCACACCTGACCGTCCAGCAGGTTTTTAAAGATAGTAAATCTCATGGGAGGAGGATGTCTGTGCTTTCTATTAAATACTAAAGACAATTCATGAAAACTTGTAACCACACACATCTCTCTCAACTGACAGAGCATCTGGATGGTCTCCTTGAGACCAAGGTCAGGTGAAAGCAGAGACCCAGAAGTAACTTTGTTAAAACCCGGACCAAGTGAGGGAGAAGGAATGTTAAAAAATCTAAGCTTGTTTTAAAGTTCAGGTTTTCTAGTTCTCACCCTAAGTGCTGTGCAAACTCTAGTCATTCACACCCTCTCCCTGCATCTCGGCCTCACTGTCTATTGTGTAGTTGGATGTAGCACTTAATAATTTGAGGAGACTCTTCTGGCTTGATGCCCCTAGTTTTCTGCAAGGTAATAAAGGTGGGCAAAGAGAAAGAAGACATAAAAGGATGGAGGTTGGAAAGTGGTGTGATGGCTCTTAGAGTCCCAACTGATAATCACAGATGAGGCAAAGAGAGAAAAGGTGCAAATAGGAGGTTTGCAGGGCATCCCCACAGAATCCCAATCATCCTTATTTCCTGGGGGAAACAACACCTAACAGCTCTTCTGGCTGATTAAAAGGCTTTTGTTAGACTCTGGATATTAATCACCTGCAGTTGCTGGGAATGTCTCCCTCTGCGAGGGAGCAGTTGAGATTATTGCTTAATTAACAAGGTTTATAACAGTGCTAATGTGTCCTATTAAAAAAGTTATAAAAATTAACCAGAACTCAATGCCGTGGCTCATTTAGAAAACTCAGACACTCTGAAAATGGTCACCCGACCTTAATAAGGTTTAACTGTCACTCCAGAGCTTGTTATTAAAGCCAGACTCTCAGTCATTCTTTCCACTTTTATCTTTGCAAAGCAGCACCAAGGCTGCTCCAACCCCTCTGCTGTCCTCTGCAAAATAGCTGGTGAGGGAATGAGTTTAAAATCAAAGAGAAGAGAAAATCCTCACCCACCCTGTGAATGTAACGGCTTTTGCCATTTTTGTATAGCAAATGTGATAAAATCATACAAAATAAATACAAACAAACTCGATCCAGCAGACAGCTTGCATGGGAAGAGCCAGTCAAATGCAATCTGGAATAGCTCAAATAATTAGGCTAAAAATGGTGAGTATATGGTGGGATGGGAGAGTCTTCAATGCAGCCTGGCTGCAGTGAGAAACACAAATAAACCAACAATGTACTTCAATGAGAAACTTCTGGAGACCACAAGCCTCCTGGAAGGCCTGCTCAGCTTGGCTCTGTCTCTAAATGGCTCTATGGTTTAGGGCAAGTAAACTGCTTTCTCATTCACTTAGATGAGCCTAGAAAGGATAATGGAGGAGGGGCTGCTACAGGAGGCTTCTAGGAAGACAGATATAGTGAGGAGAGACTAAGGTAGGCTCTGGGAGTTCTGGGGATGCACAGCAGACAGAATACCCACCCCCTCCTCCCACTCTGGGAGGTCAGGGGAAGCTTCCTGATGGAAGGCTTACCTAAGCAGATCTGGTGATGGGTAGCAGTTAGCGGCACAAAACAGCACAGGTGTGAGTAGGTGTGAGTGGGTAGTGTGACCTGTGTTCCAGACACCAGGAATAGTATGTGCAAATTTCTCAAAGTAGAAGGAACAAGGATTATTCAAGAATACAGTGGTTTTATTGTGGTAAAAACTTAAGTGTTCAAGGGGAAGACTGCTGAAAAATAAAGTTAGCAGATTATCAAGGTGCTTTTAAGACATTTTAAGAAGCTTACCCTTTAATAATGGGTGCTGTGGACTGGCTTAAGAGGGGCAGTGGTAAAGGGATCCTATCTGGTTTCTGAAAGCACTGTAGTGACATAATGGCAAGTGGAGAGAGGCAGGCCACTGTGGAAGTGACTAGGGCAGTCCAGGGATAAAGGAATTGGCCTGTGCTGAGAGGGACAGTGGGCATGAGAGAAGGGGTCAGCTTCAGAGGCATGTGGGGTAAGACAGGGAAGTATAAGAAGTGAGAGGAGTAACAGATGAGGTGTGGGTCTTTGGCTGGGTGGGGTTATATACAGAGGGGTCATTTATCATCACAGCATACACAGAAGGATCAGAAGACTTTTTAGAGAAGGAAGAGGAGAGAGCAGGTTTGTGGTTCAGTTCGGGTGGTCACGTGGATACTCCTGTGGAGAAGACTTGGAAGCATCAGGAGGTCAGAAGTGCAAACTGTATCTTTCACACTCTAAAACACAGGTTTGGAAATCATCACTCACTGATTCACGGCCGGATGTCTGTGGTAGTTTGAGTCACCAGCAGCAACTTGGAAAAAAGATGGCTAGTCTCCTCCTATTAAGATTTATAGCCTTGACATCCAGTGCAGAGTCAGAACCAACTCAAAAGCAGTGAGAGTTTTACTATATGCTACACTGTCTCCTGGGTCCTAGCTCTGAACAAAAGGCTCAGACAGCACACAACCTAGTGAGGGTGGGATGAAGGCGTAACGTAATTATCAAGTAAAGAAACAAATAAGAAATGCTGTGCAAGGACTTTAAGGTGATATGAGTCAGTAATGGAGGGGTCACTTTAGATGGGGCCTCTTGGAATGAGTAGCATAGTAGGTGTGCAGCTCAGGAGAAAGGCATTGCTGAGGTGGGAACAGAAAAGAACTGAAAGGTCTCTGCAGTAACAGTATGGAGGGAAATGGGACCTGTAGTGACAGAGGAAGTCAGAGGGGTATCAAGAGGTCAGATAACAAGGCATTAGCCATGATGAGGACTGGGTTTCAAGCCAGGGTAGCGGACCCACTGACAGCAACAGAGGCAATGGAAGAGAGGAGAGAGCTGAGAAGAGCTTTGTAGAGTGAGTAAATGGAGGGACTAGAGAGAGAAGAGGTCAGAGGACGAGAATCCCACAAAGGAGACTGAGATGACTGAGAGGTAGAAAGGCCTGAGGCTGGGGGGCTGTTTGTCAATGAGGGAAGAGTGGCCACGTCAAAGAGTGCTGGTGAAGAGGTGGGGAACAAAACCACTCTGGATTTCATAAAGAGGAAGTCACTGGGGATGCTGGCAGCATGGACTGAGTACATGGCTCAGCGTGGAAGCCAGATGGCAGGAGCACTAAAAGTGAACAGAAGGTGAGGAACTGTTGGCAGTGAGTGCAGACAACTCTTTTATGGAGCCTCGATGTGAAAAAGGAAGAGAGAGACATGGCAGTAGCTGAGTGATGCAAGTGGCACCTAGGGAATGCTTTGTTTGTTTTTTAAGAAACGAGTGATCAAAGTGTATGTAAGTGATCCTGGGCAGGAATCAGCAGAGCAAGAGCTTAATTACAGGAACACGGTCCTTAGGGAGGCAGGTGGGCTGGGGTCCAGAGCCCTGATGCAGAGAATCACCAGTCCCAGATAAGAGATGGGAACTCGTGACATGAAGCAGAAGGATGGTGGGATATGAGTACACCTGTAGGAGTGGTGCTGTGAGGCTTGGGAGTTCCTCCGAAGGACAGGGTTGGACTACAATGTGGAGTAAAAATAGAGAAGGCTGAAAAGGGTCTGGCAAGCGGGCACAATCAGTAAGGGAAGACCAGGGCCCTTGGCAGCTGATGCCTGGCCCCAGGTAGGAGTGGAGTCAGGGAGTCTGCTGCACAGTTCCGGGGCACTATGAATACATACCGCACTAGGGATCATGCAGTGCCAAAGGATACTATCTGAATGGGTTTTCTGGGTTTGTCTGTTTCAAAGTGCACATGCCTACATGTTCACTGGGCATCCAGTACACAGACAAAATCCTAGCATTACCAAAGACACCTAGTTTCTATTTAGTGCTGGTGTTCTGTTAGGCTTGAGGAATTAAAAATTAGTATAACCCAGGAGGTAAGCTCTGAATTAAACCAAAGACGTGGGAGTCATACCCAGAACTTTTGACATTTGGTTCTAACTTCTCCTTTCCTTTACCCTGCACTGGGAGAGGCAAGTAAAAGGCCTTGGAAAGCTTGCAAACAGTACACTTCCATGATGTAACTATCATGAAATAGGCAGATTACATTTCAACCAAATGGCAACTGCCTTTTACATTTCCAACATGATTATTTCAAAGACCTCCCCTCCTCCAAAGCCTTGGAGCCCTTATTATCTCAAGAGGTTAATTACTAAACAAGAAAATGGGGGGAAAGAGATTCTAGAAATCATGCCACACATCAGTCAGGGGATCCAGGCCTGCAGACCTCAATTGTTCAATTGTTTAGCCCACATTTACTGAGTAGCTGCTCTGGGACAGGCACTCACTGTACTGGGCAATGGGAACACGGACAGGGATCAGCCTCTGCAGCCTCTGAGCTCAGACTGGGGCATGAGGCAGACATACTACAGATGATTTCATACCACAGCATGGTTGCAGTGAGGACAGTCAGATATCTGAAGGCACCTGGGCCCTGCTAAGTCATGTTCCAACAAGTGTAACAGAATTAAAGGTCAGCCACCTATCAGATGGGACCAGCCTGCCTTCGTGGGAAGCTTCCTTCTCAGGGCGACTGCCTGAATCATCTTCACCATTTCAGACAACAGGCAGATTGAAGGTTATCTCTGATTATCTCGCAATAAGTGGCTGCCAAAATCAATTAATCACGAGCCAGCCGAGGCGGTTACAATGGAAAAAGCTCCAGACCAGAATCTGGGCTGGAGGCCGAATCCACCCTCGGAAATATTGACTTCAGACCTGTCATCTCAATCTCCAAAATGCACCATTTTCTTTACCCTTGGCATTCCAACCTGAGTCCACAGCAGCACCATCCATCTGTAAGACTCTGCCATAAGTTTTTTATTAACTCCTCTTTCATCTGGCCAATCCACGACCTAAACACTGCTATTGTCTTTCTGCTATAAGGAGACTAAGTAGAATCTGTACACAGTGGCTTGCACAGCTCTACAGCACTGGCTTGTGAATGCCTCCCTGATCCATTCTTTCCTCTCTCAAAAACCCTCATTCACATGTGGCTCCCGACTTACTTTTCTTCCAAAGCTCTGCAGGGCTACTTCCTCCTGTCACTTCTCAAACAGACTTTCTCCAAAGACACAGCTAACACAGTTACCACATCACACAAATACATACAGGCTTCACAGCACCTGAAATTATCTGAGTTCCTTTATGTTTATATCTGTTCTCTGCCCCAAGAGCATAAGGTCTGCTCAAAATAGACATGCTGACCAACTGAGTCTGTCTTCACTAGAACATGGCAGAGTGGGATATTGGAGAACAGTCATTAGGAACACAGACTCTGAAGCCAGTGCACCTGACTTGGACTTCTGACTTGACACCTACTAGTGGTTACCTAACATCCCTGTCCTCGCTTCCTCATCTGAGGATAAGAATAACAAGTCCAAACCCAAATTTATGGCTATTAAGTTGGAGCCAACTCTTAGCTGACTCTGCTGAATGTGCAGAGCCTATCAATTGCGTGAAAGGAGCCTGCCCATCTCTCTCCCTCAGAGCTACTGCTGGATTCCAGTGCCAGAGAAGCATCGATCATCGTAGGATTAGCAGTACAACTCCCTGCCCACTAGGTCACCATAGCACTGCTATGAAGATTAAATGAATTAACACGATGCCACACACTTTTTAAATTGACCACTGTGCTTAGAAACACATTTGCCGTCATTTGCGGCAACATGTTAATACATGTAAAAGTGTGGTTTAAAAACAAATAGAACAGAAATTGAAATTATCATACATGTGCAAAAAGGAGTAATACATTTCTTCTGCAAGAGAAAGATGGGCACTCTCTTCCGGTTAAGACAGAAACCTGATGGAGGGTCACTATGAGTCAAGGCTGGCTCTCAGGAAGTAAGTCTGTATTTTCCTTGTCCTCTCATTATCCCACTATCTCACTCTAATCTATAGGGACCTTGGTGGTGCAACAGTTAAACCTCTAGCTACTGACTGCAAAGTTGGCAGTTTGAACTCATCCAGCAGCTTCCTGAGAGAAAGGCCTTGCAATCTACTTTCATAAAGTTTACAGCCAAGAAAAACCCATTGCTCTCGCTCACTCATTGCTATCAAGTTGGAGCAGACTCACAGCGGACCTTTCAGCAGGATCCCACGGCTATAAATCACAAGAGAGGGGAATGCCTATCTTTCTCCCTCGCAGCCACTGGTGGATTTGAAACTCCATAGCAGCATGGCCTCTGGGTTAACAGCACCATGCTTTATGGACTATGCCATCAGAACTTTCTAAGAAATCCCTATGGAGCAACCCTACTCTGTTACATGAAGTCACTGTGAATCAGAATTGAATTAACAGCATCCGGAAACAACATACATTAAGAAACTTTTCTTGAGTTCAATTTCCTTGAGGATCTGTGAGCTCTCTGAAGACAAAGACTATGTCCTGTCTTTCTTTGTGTCCTCAATAAGCGGCTGAGCTCAGTGAACGGATGGAAGGTGGGTAGGCTAGAGGGAAGCAGTGTGAAAGGAGGGAGAGAGGAAGGAAGAAAGGCAGACCTTTGTCCAAGATGAGGCCATACTTTAGAGACAGATGAGCCCTGGGCCATGCCTGCTCCGCACCCAGCCCAAACACTGGGAAGCTGAGTGCAGTAATTATCAGTTCACCTTCGCTTCGTTCACTGCTGCAGGCATGATGCTAGAATCCCTAAAGTGTGTCCCTTTATCTCACCCTCCTCTGCTCCCTGGGCACAGCATCACTCCCTTTACCACCTTCAAGCCTTTGGGCAAGGTGCTTCTGCCTCCTTAAGTACCTCTTCTCATCCTTCTGTATCTGTATATCTGCTGTATCTTTCAAGGCTCAATTCAGCGAGCCCTTTCCCAGAATGCCTTCCCTGGTTTCCTAGTCAAGAGTAAGTAAGCTCCCTTCCTGAGATCTCCCCAAAGATGTCCCCTGTCCTTGGCTCAGGCCAGTATGTTGAATTGTACTATGGTCACAGCTCATTTCCCCTATCAAATAGACACTCTTTAGGGACAGAGTCCACATCTCTCCCAATGTTTCTGTGTTCAGGTCAGGGACTGGTTTGAAGAGGCTTCGGGGAGTGTTTGCTGAATTGAGCTGCATCTAGTATATTCCTGACCGAGTGAAGGACAGCCTTGCAGCCAGCATGTTTCCACTGCAATGACCTACCTCTGACAATGCTTAGTTTGTGAGGCGAGAGGGGTGGCTTAGGGACTGCATCTTTCTTTTTTTTTGTGGCAACTCCTGTGACGCTTCTGTTCTTCAGAACATCTGTTCCCCAAATCATGACTGCCAGGTTCTTCGTGTACTTGGAATCTCCTTGGGTTACTTGTAGTTGGTGCCATTTCTCCTCGTCAACCCAAATCCCGCTTCCCAGATGGACCTGCAAGAACACCAGCACCTGTTTAGTCTGACAAGAGGGCAGTTGGAGGCTCCTCTTGTTCTTTAAAAAACATGGTTACACAACTGTAATTGATTCATGCTATAAATATTAAAGAGACTCTTTTTAAGGATAATCATAATAGCTATCATTTCCTGAATGCTTGTGATTGTTCCAGTCTTTATTCTAATGTTTTACATTTGCCACCTCAAACATACATAGGCACTAGGAAGGTCAGTTCCCTGACCCCTTTTTACTTCGGATGGGGAAATCATGTTAGGAAAGGTGAAGTGACGTGCTGAAAGTCACTCAACTCTTAAGTGGTAGAGCTGGGATTTCAATCTATTTGTATTTTATTACAAGGCTCCTCAGAGTCTGATCAAATCTATGCTTAATTCTTTTCTCTGTTAAGTTTTAGAAAGACCTGTCCCCCCTGAAAGTGAGTATTTTGAGACACAAATCCTCCTGTACAGTAGTTCTCAATCTTGGCCACCCAGCAGAATCACCAGGGAACTTTCAAATTCCTGATGGCAAAGCCCCAGTCCCAGAGACTCATTTCATTTGCCTGAGTGTGGCCTGGGCATTAGCATTGGTTAAAGTCCTCTAGGTAGTTAGTGTATACAGTTAAGTTTGAGATCTACTATGAGAGGGAGTGAGAAGTTTCATTACTTTGGTTCTGCCACCAATTAGAGTTAGTTGTGCACGTTCTTTTCTATCACTGAGCTTCAGTTTTCCTGGCTCTGATGGGGAGAATGGAGTTTCATTTATAAGTTCCTTCTGGCTCTCAACCACTGTGGCAGTGTTGTGGTTTTGGTTTGTTTTTAATTTGCTTATATATAAACACAAATGAACTGTACTTGGTCTGATTTTGATGGCATGAGAACACAAAATCATGCTCCCTACAAGGGAAGCATCAGAAGGTGAGCTGATAAATTCAAGAGACCAGGAATGACTTAGCAATGAGCTACAGACATTAGAAAATTCATTTCTCCTTCCTGGTATTTTTTTTTTACTATTCAAAACATTTACTGTCATTAAACATTAAATATTAATCTGATCTTGAGACTGTCCTTTATGTGTTATTGTCCTTGTGTTACTGCTTAATCAACGTAGGATGCAAATGGCTTTTGTAGGGAGGGAATAAAGAAAGCTAAAAAGCTAAACTTTCTAGGGAGCATGAGATGACTAGCAAAGATCCCTGTGCCAGGTAGACCAGCAGGCTATCAGAACCACACGGTCAGGAAATTCATCTCTGGAGAGGTTAATCTGAGACACTATACATACTCAAGCTGATGGCAGAAACCTAAGATTGTTCAAAAATGATCTCTCTGCTGAATCTTGGCTTAAGAAGGAAGGAAATACAGGTGGTTGGGCGGCTGGTCAGAAAGAGTAACATTTCTATCACCAATGACTAAGTTTTGCTCATAAAAGGAAGAAAAGAAAAAAATAAAAGGACCCCCCCCACAAGTCAATAAGCCAACAATCCACCTACCATACTTATCTATACCTCATTTTCTTCAAAAGCTCACTCAGACAATTAATTGCAGGTCAACAGATAACCAGGTCCACCTGGCCTCTCTGTGCTGCAGACTTCAGTCCTGCGAATGTGCTGGTATGACTCAGGAGAGATCAGCAATCTGGGAGACACACTGCCCTCATCTGGCTGAGCAACAATGACCCAAGGTCAAGCCTGACATTTCCTCTGCTGTTTGGACTGTAGGTGAACAGTCTGTGTACCAGATCGGGCATGCTGGAGATGAGTTCCCTGCTGCTCTTGGCTAGACCCTGCATTGCCTGCTATGATGACACTCGTGGGCCACTCACAAAGGCTTTAAGTCTTTCTGAGATGGAGGGAAAACAAGAAATGCTGAACCACATTAGAGTAAGAGTCAGAAAACCTTAGAGACAGAAAGCAACTTATTTTTTTCTCAAAGATCTCTCCTCTTTTCTACCTTGTGTCTTCCCTCCTATAATCGTTTCATTTTTTTACTTTTTAAAAAAGAGGTAAAAGTAATTTAATCCAGTGTTCCACATACAAGTAAAAAACAAGAGCAAGCAAACACAATTAACAGTAGTTGAAGAAATCAAAAGACATGTTGCAGTGGGAAAATCTGCTGTCAAGGATGGCTAAAGAGCAAGGATATCAGTTTAAAGACTAAGGTGCACCTGATCTAAGCCATGGTCTTTTTAATTAGTTCCTTTCCATCTGAAAGTTGGACAATGAGTAAGGATGACAGAAGAATTGATGCCTTGGAGTTGTGGTGTTGGAGAAAGGTACTGAATATCTCATGGACTTCCCAAAGAGTAAGCAAGTCTTTTTAGGAAGAAGTGCAGCCAAAGTGTTTCTCAGAGGCAAGGATGGAGAAATTTGGTATCACATACCTTGCTGTCAGAAGGGACCAGTCCTTGGAAAAGAGATCACGACGGGAAAGTTGGATGGTCAGAGAAAGAGAGGAATACAAGATGGATTCACACAGTGACTGTAACAACGGGCCTGAGCATATCAAAGACGGTGAGGATGGCACAGGATAAGGCAAGGCTCATGTCTGTTGTTCACAGGGTCACTAGGAGTCATAGTGGACTTTATGGCATTTAAAAAAAAGGGGGGGGGAAGGATACTAGTATCTATGAACACCAGATGTTACACATTCAATTTAATCATTAGAATGATTTTAAGAGATGAAAATGGGAAGAAATTATCATTCCCACTTTACAGATACAGACAGTGAGATCCAGAGGGATCCAACTGTTTTCTTTACCTAAGACACACAATCAGCAAACTTTGGGATCCAAGCTCAAATTCAAATCTGCTGCCCTAAAAAAATGCCCCTGGCCTCCTCTTCAGCTGCCCTTTGTCAAGGGGTACTGATGTCACTGAAACACAACAGATCTAATACATCAATGTTCAGTTAGTTTTCCTTTTGAATTTTCCCTGTACCTGCCTAGTCACTTCCTTTATCAGCACAGAAATGCAGGTCATCCACAGAGATGGGAAACCACAGAAAACATCATGGGCTGGCTTCCTTGCCTACAGTTTCACTCCCCCTAATATGCCCTACAAATACTGCGAGATCAATTTTACTAAAACACCGCTTACCTGCTCCCTGAAGTTCCTTTCAACTCTAATTTTTATGCTAACCCTCTGGAATCTTGAACGTCTCCCTGGTTTCCTATTACATTAAAGTCCTACCTATCTTCTCAAGATGGCTTTAAATACTATTTAGAAGCCCAGCTCCACTCAACTTGCTAACCTTGATTTCCCTCCTACAACCCTGCTTTATTTCTTTACTTCTTTGAGCCACACTTTCCTCCACTGTAAAACAGACTCAATTCAGAGAAATATCTCAAGAAGTCAGTGAGGTAACATGAATAAAATGACAACAGGACAGCTTACATTCAGTAGTTTGTGTCCTCTGCCTCAGCTCCCACTCACATCTCTGCTCATGCCAGTCCCCACCCAAGAAGCAATGCTTTCCTTCATGTCTTCTTAAGCCAGCCAATCTTGCAGACCCAAGTTCATGTTCAGGAAACATGCATTAACTATTCTAGAGTTCATTTCCACCCTTCAGCATTTCTGACCTACTTAAGGCCTTTCCTACCTGATTCAGCACTTTACAGCCTGTAAGGAGATTTTTTATTTTGATTATTCTGAACCCCCACATATCACTGAAACAAGTCTGAATGCAAAGCAGTAGAAACTAATGTGTATATTTGATGTTTTAATGGCATTTGTTTTCAAAATTGATGTACTGCCATTTTTTTAGAGAAGCGAATAGTTTCTGGCAATCACTAGAGTACCAAGTCAACTTTAGTGAGCAGACTAATGAAAGAGCATCCGCCTGGGAACTGAGAGACCTAACACCCAGTTCTTGACTGGCCTCGAGACTGATGTACACGATCTTAGACAAATCCCTTTGCTCAACGTGTTTCCCTATGATTAAAACCCAAACGTACTGCTGCTCAGCTGACTCTGACTCATGGTGACCCTTCAGCGAACTTCTGAGGCTGTAAATCTTTAGGAGACTATTCCTCTTTCTTCTATGGAGTGTTGAGTGGATTTGAACTTCTGACCCTTCAATCAGCAATCTATCACTATGCCACTGGGACTCCTTTTTCTATAAGTATCATATGTAAATTAGACTAGACATTAATGGTCTTATAGCTTTATGCACCAATACATTTTTAAATTTAAAAAAATAAATCTCAGACAAAGCAATATACCTTATAAAAATCAGAAAGTAACTTTTATGGTAAGCCCTCTCCATCTACAGGAACAGTGCTGGTATAGTCCTCTATAAATGCCAGGCTGCTGACTAACTGAAAATTCAGATGTTCAAATGCACCAGCTGTTCTGCAGAAGATGAGATGAGGCAGTCTCCTTCCTTTATGATTTACAATCTTGGGAATGCAATTGCCATAAGCCGGAATTGGCTCCACTGTAATTGATTCGGTTTGTGTTTAGTATTCATGTAAGCCATAGATATCCAACCAAAATATTCATCTTAGGAGGTATCGAGGTAGAGCATTAAAATATGTCATCTGTTATGGAGCTTGATTTTTTTCAAAAGTATTTTTGACCTGCTTTATAAGAGAATACTTGCTTCCTATTAGGAAATGGAATCCTACCCCAATGCTTTATTGGTCTCACAGAGATGTTTAAAACCTCTGCTTCTACGAAAGAGAAGAATAGGATGAGAAACTACAAAACCATGAGAGCTACTTCTGGGATGTGGGGCACAGTGCTCTCAGGGGTCAACATCCAATTCCACTGTGTCTCTCTCTCCCCACCTCCCCTTTAAGAAATCTGTCTGCCTAACTGTGGACTTGGTTGCAAACAAAAACCAGGTTGATTTTAATAGCAACATATTGACAAAAGCAGAGTGATGGCTTGAACCCAGACTCCAGCCTGTCTCCTTCTATTCCGTTTCTTCACTGTCCCTAGCAAAGCAGGCACATGAAGTGTGTTGCCTAGAGCAAGGTGAGACAGAAAGGCCCTGTGATCTGGTCCATCGGCCCTGCCTCTGCAGGGGAGGAAGTGCTCAGTGGGAGATGCAAGGAGCATCCAAGAAAGCCCAAAGACTAATAGGTTTCCTTTCCGTAGTTCACAGTATTTGCCTTGGCTCAGGTTGGTCAGTTGGAAGGAGATTTGGACAAATTCAAGTAAGAAAAACCTCCTCTTTCTCACCAGCCCACTGGGGAGTCATACTGGACAAACAAAGGCCATTCAAAACATAAAGCAAGAAAACCTGGCTGACACAGATGGCTGTCTGGGGAGAACTGAGAGGGGATGTGCACTGAGAGGGCACAGCATGACCGGTGCCATGGTGGCCACATTAGAGCTGGATCTGCCAGTGTTTGGATAAAGGGCTCTCAAACACATGACTTCCAAGGTCCTTCATCTGGATGTGAACCCAGTACCCTGCCCTGCTTTTGCGTACATCATCATGTGACTTTCTGATTTCCAAAGGTTCCTGCTTTGAAATCCTGTATAACGTAGTTCCTAATAACACTTTTTGTTTTTATGACTTTCCCAGTGGCATTAACAACAAAGCTAAGGGGTTCTGTGTGATCCGAGGACTGTGGGCTAAGGACTGCTCAACGCAGAATGGAGAGCAGCTTCAGTACAGAAGCTGCCTCATTCCCCTCCTACATCTGATAAAGCACACTGGGCTTAGAAAACACAAGCCCTTGGTACATGGTGAGTGAATGTAGACTGAATTCTTACCTGCAAATCAAATATTTCTCATTTATCCTATACCCTGATGCATTTGGTTTCATCAAGTTTCATCAACTTACCACTGTAATTTTTTTTTAAACCCAAAACTCAACTTTCTCACTAATGAGCTATTCAAAATGAAGTTTCATTTTTATAGTTCTTTGGCTCTCCCCATTTTTATAATAGAATAAGGAGAAAAAGGAAAAAAGTCCAAACAAAGCTACACTAGTTGCAGCACATGATTTACTGAATGGGTTCGTCAGGGGCTAGGTCAAGCTTTCCTCGTACCCTCCGTCTCAATGCTGACTAGCAAGCACTCGCAGGGAATTGATAGTGAGCTGAAAACACTACCTTGCCATTGTCTAGGATATACTTGTCCATGACAGGCGCAGGAGCGGGGTAATAGGACGACGTATTTGCTTCCTCACTGAAAGTGCTCCGTAACTCCGGCTCGGGCTCGAGACATTCTGACTTTACTTTTTCCAAGTCAATGGCGGGACCTAGGCAGTTAAGAAAAGAGATCTGTCTAGAACTCCAAGGAAAAGAAAATGCATTTTTTTAACTATGCATCTCTATCAGCACACAGTGGCATAAAAGGACAAAAAAAAAAAGGCTGGTTTATTTTTTTTGTTCATTGGACTACGCTTAAACCCAGGCTTGAAAATAATATGAGGTATGAATGTCGCAAGGGGAAAGGTGGGAAATTGGAAGACAAGAATGAACTAGACTCTAATTAAGTATGAATGAGAAGCACTCTCACACAGTGTTACTGTCTAAATGGAAATGTGGGGGACTTAACTTCCTGTGCAGGAAAGAGGTTCTGTTAAAACTAGGTGGAAGGAGAAGAGGTGGCAATTACTGGAATAGGCAAATTGTGTACTTTCCAAATACCCCATCTCTGTAATGGAGCAGGCCAGAGGCACAGGGGAGGCTTGTAAAGCAGAGGGGAGACCTGCAATGGCCTCCCCTCCCTCACACCTATACACCTAGAATCTCGGCAAAAGCATGTCGACTAAAAAATTAAAATACAATACAGATTAAGCAAGCTCCTGATTGCCTGATCCAGCAGCTACCTTGATTTTTATTTTAATGCAATCAACAGAAATTACATGCGGTTTGAACTGTTAGATAAATGGTGGCAGTTTCTGAGGAGGATCTTTTTTCCTCCCTGCTGCATTAACTTTTTCAAATGATGGACCAGTTTTAAAAATCGCCTATTGTGTCTTGATTATCAAAGAGCAGAGAAACAAGATGAAACAGGTAAACAAGGCCGACTGGTTTGATTAATATTTTTGGAAGAAGCAACTCCAAATGCCATCTGGGAACTTAATGCCGGAAATTGTCCCTGTTCACTCTTTCCCAGGATAGAAGATAAGGCTACTGTCATAGCAGCTCCACACGGCTGTATATATGACTTAAGTGACTGATGAATTCGTAGTTCATCCTTTCTCTTATCCTAAACAATGTAGCCAACTGGGTACAAATGCTCTTTGTTTACTACACAGCCCAGTGAAACAATCAGGTTGCAATTCTATGCTTAATTGTTATATCCTAGACTTTGGTTGCTGTTAGGGAAGGACGGTATTGGTGATTTTGTTACTAAAACCCATCATGACAGGGCTTCTCAGAATGAGAATTAGCAATCCTGAGTGGCAGCCATCTGCAAAGCAGAATCTCTGTGATCTTTAAAGATTTAAGCATGAGCCTTGCACAGCGCTGAATGCAAGATGACGAAGGTGCAGAACGCTGTAAAAGGAAGAGCATGGCTGGTCCTGGCAGAAAGATTTCGGGTCTCATTCCTATTACTGCTGCTCTAAGTGTGGGGTGACTGGTGAGTAAGCGCTTGTTAACTCACATTAGTTTTGATAGCATCTCCCTGTACTCCTGACCATAGGGCTCCACCTAACTCATTCTGTTCTTTGTCCCCAGCACCTGGCAAAGAGTAGGTACTCTCTGTTTGCAAAACAAATGAAAGAATGACAAAAATGAATGAATAATTCTAAACCTTTAAAAGCAGATGCCAAAGTCTGGGATCTGGGGTTGAATTTCTGAAATGCAAACAAATTCAAGTGGAACATTTGATCTGTTCTTACACTGGGGAGGAGATTATGCCTTTAGTTTGCCTAAGATCATGAAGTCTCTTCTGGCTCTGACATTTAGTGATAGGAGAAAGAAATGGGCTCAGAGGAGGAGATACCTACAACAGCTGGCTCAAGAGGTAATCTTGGGCAGTACCATGGCCCAGCTTTGAAGCCTTATTTTCATTCTGTAGGAGACTGGTAGGGAAGAGAATGGATTCAGTTCTGTTCTAATTTCTGCCAGATTCCCTCCCATATATCTCTACAATGGTGGCTAAAGGGATCTTTATTATCCTCAAACTGAAGTCCCACTCCATAACCTCCTTAAGGCCCAGCACAACTAGTCTCCAGTGTCCTCTCTACTTCTGTGGTTTACTTCCTGCTGTTTCTGCTATAATACCTGTGCTCTAGTTGTACTGAACTCAGGTCTCACGGGCCTCTGTTCACATGGGCTCGAATATCACCTCATTTGCCTTTCAAACTCCTGGTCAGGCATCACAATGCACCTCACATGTCGCTTCAAGAGGCCTTGCCCTGATCACAGGCAAAAACCTTACCTTCACTGAGTATCACTCACCAGGAATTGGTGTAGAAACCAGTACTGATTCATAGATGATTCTCCAGTGGGTTCTCAGAGGCTGTAAGCCGCATGAGCGGAGAATGCTCATCTGGAGGAACAGCTGGTGGATTCAAATTGTCTGCCTTTGGGTTGGGAACACAACTCCTTACCCACCAGAGGTCCCTATACCAGAGCAGTGCATAGAGCTTCTAGCAAATCATGTTCAACCATCCAACATCTTGTCTGGTTCCGATATTAGACTGTAAAGTTCTTAAAATCAAAGACCATGTTTTATTTCTTTTTTTTTTTTATGTTTTATTTCTTTGTAATATTAAAGCAGGGGGCTCTGGTGGCCTACTGCCAAGAAGCTGCACTGAAATCCTGAAGGCACAAAGGCATGCAGTTCGAAGCCACCAGCAATCTCCTCCCATGTGATTAACTGCCTCTGAAAACCTGCTGGAGGGTCAGCTATGGGTCGGTTCTGACTCGACGGTAAACAACAACAGCACAATGTTAAAGCAGCAAACAATGACTGGCACATGGAAAATTCTTCATGAAAGAAGGTTTCACTATGAGAAGGAAGGCAAAGAAAGCTGGTAGTATATTTAATGGCCAGAGGCAAAGATTCTGAAATAAAACCCATGCTGACTCAGATGCCTGGAGTAGGGGTTAGGGTGAATGAAGGCTTTTCTCTCAGTTTCTAGACCTTTTCACGATGTCTATAAAGTAAGAATGAGGTATTTTAAGTATAAATCAGAAGCATCTAGCCAAGAGAATGGATAAACTCAGTTTCCACCTTGTTTAGAGAATTAAGCATTTAGCAGAAGCAGGGCTTGAGAGACATCCCTTTGACTCCATCTTCTGCTGGTCACCTTGCATTACAGAGACTCCACTTTAGTCAAGTTAACCTGCTGAACCTTCTCCACACATACACCATGCTTGCATGCCTCCAAGTCCGCTGTGTCAATCCCAGACATTAGAGCCACAAAGACGCCAGCCCTTCCAAACTCCACTAGTTATTCAAGGCCTGATTCAAATGGCATCTCCTCTATAAAGGCTGCCCTATGCCCTCAAAGGCAGGTAAATAATCCTCTGCACTATTTTGTTTAGGATTTGGAGTCAGAGAGACTGGGTTTGAACAGTAGATTTGTCACTTACTTACTATTAGATGACCTGTAATCTTCAACGGGCATCACCCCCTACGAAAGCTCTGCGATCTTCTCAGGTGGTGAAGCTGGGGATTCACTTGGGTCCACTGTCCTTCCCTACCCCCATTCAGCCACAAGAGTCAGACATATCAGTTTGCCTCATATCCGTCTTCCCTGCTAGACTGTGAGGCATAAGGGCAGACAGGGGCTGCGTCTTTTTTTAATATGGGAGTCCAAGGCTTGGGTTCAGTGTCTGGTTCAAGTTCTGTTCTCAGCAGATTATTTATAGCTGAATGATTACTTAACCTCTCTAACCTTCCTAACCTTCTCTACCCTCACTACATCACCCAAAAGAAAGAATGACAACAGCAACTTGGCTGGAATGATGATTGAATGTGTTAACCACACAATGTGGTAGAGTGGGTACTCCCTAAACAGGGGCTCGCTACCCCCACGACCAAGGCCTCCCACATGCATGTGGGATGCTCTGTCCTGTGCTTCAGCTAGCCTATTCCTAAGTGTGAGTTCTAGGAACTGGGGTTCCTGCTTCACCTTCTCTTCCCCTAAAGCTTAGCACAGCCCTGCGCAGAATAGCTCCTTGGGACGACTCCCTCACACACACGCCCTCCCTCCACTGGGTTCACTGTCTTCTCACAGACAGAGCTTTGTCACATGAGGGAGGTTATATACCAGGATATTCTGACTCAAGGAAATTGAATTCCTGACCTGGTCAGCACTGTTTAACAACCCATGTCTGGTGCTGGGTGTTAGGGGTACCAATCTCTGTGACAGCCTCTTTCCAAAGCATTGCCTGCAGAGAGGTACAGCAGCCTCAACAAGGATACTGTTGTTATGCACTGTCACGCTGGAACCTACTCCTCATTGTACTTCAGTGAGTTTCAGAGGCAGTTAATCACACAGGAGGAGAACGCCCATCATCCTCTAGCACAGCAGCTAGTGGATTCAAACCACCAGCTTTGGGTTGGCAGCACAGTTGCTTACCACTAAGCCACCCGAGCTCCCTCAGCAAAGACAGTAGCTTGAAAAAACAGTCAAAAGGAACATCTCCCAGAGAGGCTCTGTAAGAGAGCTGAATGGAAATCCCTACTGTATGTTTGACCTTCTGATAGTCACTTAACCTCTCTGTGCCTCAACTTTCCTACCCACAAAATGGGGATCCCCAGCAGATGCCTTGCAGACTAATAATGGTTCGGAAAGAGCTTAGCACGTGGCACAAATGGTAAAAGAGAAGCTTAGAAAATGAAAGATGAATGAAGGAATGACTCAATCAATCAATCAAGCATGGAGTTTAGCATTATAGAATCAGAAAGAAAATGAACAAAAAAGGACGCAGTTTCTTTGGGTTGAGGAGGAAGGGCCTCTGGTGCTTTTAATTTAAGGGGAGAAAAAACACTTCATTGCAAATTCTAGTCGGCTCCACTACTGATGTTGGCAATTTACATCTCATTACAACAAACGCTTCAGATTGCTGTTTTGCTTTTAAAAATTTCTGAGGCATTGTTCTGCCTCAAACACATGTGACCAAATTAGCCACAATAATAAGCACTTGCACTAAGAGACAGCATTGTACGATTTGGAGCAGATATTTTAGGTAACAAAGGATCTTTTTTTCACTTTGTGGTAAGAGGAGAATTTTTTTAAAAGGCCTTTTGATCCATTTGCATTCTGCTACTGACACACACTTCAGGTTTATTTTGGGGAAAATATACTTTTCATGGAGAGAAACCTCCCAGCTGGTAAAGGGAGCTTTTAAGAGAGTATCAAAAGTAGTACTTGCTTTTCATTCAATCATTCATGAACCTGTCCTCATCCAGTCCTTAAATGAATACTAAGATCTACACCCTACAAGTGGCGACAGAGACGCAGAGACAAACAATGTGTCTCCCAATTCAGAAGAAAAAACAAACTATTGTGTAGATTCTAAATCACAGCAGTCTTTTAGGAGTAAGCAGAACTGTCTCATAGAGTTTCCAGGGCTGTAAATCTTTATAGAAGCAAACTGTGTGCCCCCAACCCCGCGTGCCCTTTCTCCCATTGAGCAGCTGGTGGGTTCACCACAGTCCATTTGGTTTAGCAGTTGAGCTTTTAACACTGCACTGCCATTGGACCATAACTCCGGACAAATGCAGAATATAATATAGGAAATACTGCTGGAGAAGAGTATGGAATATGTCACAGCCTGCTATGAAAACAAACAGGTCTATCCGAGAGAGGGTGAAACCAGATTGCTCATTGGAGGCAAGAATATTGAAGCTCCATCTCACATACTTTGGGCATGCTGCCAGGAGGGACCAGTCCTTGGAGAGGGATGTCATGCTTGGGAAAGTGGAAAGACAGTATAGGAGAGGAGGACCCTGGATGAGATGGATTGACTCAGTGACTGGGGTAATGGGGGTAGGTGTATCAGGGACAATGAAATTGGCTCAAAATAGAGCAGGGTTCAGAGCTATTGTACATAGGGTGGCAGGCGACTCGATGGCACATAACAACAATAACAGTATTATTGCACTGCACTTCTAATAGTTGTGCTTTTATGATCAGTTACTGGATTTTGTTTTGAAAAAGCTGGTACAGATGCTAGTTACGATATTTAACTTTTTAATCCAGTGGCTTCTTCCATCAAAAAAGAAACTGAAGTGCAGAGTAAGAGAGGGCTGATAAATGTTGACTAACTGAATTCATTAAATGATACAATTTCTGCCTGATCTTCAGTATGATTCACTGATAAAGCTAACCCTTAGAACCTTACTAAAAAGCAAATGCTTGTGTGAGGTTTAAAAATCACTTATTTCTTTAAAGTATCTAGTCCTAGACTAAAATGCCATTACTGATTTCTGCTCAAATCGAAGACTTAAGAGTTTTAGATTTTTATAAAAAATTAAACAAAGTTCTCTGATTTACTTCTGTGAGTGAACAAACAGGACTTTTCACTGTGAGTGAACAAACAGGACTTTTCACTGTTACAGGTATTGTGCTACCTTCTTCCTAACTGCTCAGTAAATAGAAGAAACATTCTTAAATGTGTCACATCTCTGACAGGGAGGCATACTGGGCTTGACATACTAGAGAATGAGACCTCTTTACAGAGAAGGACTGAGCACGGAACAACTATGTAACACTGAAGAGGTAAACTATGGTGTTGAAAAGAGATGATGAGATGACCTGGAGCCAGACATGTGGGATAACCTGTGGGAGCTCTTACAGTGATCCCTCCTCAGAAGTTATCAGTCTCTCTCACTTTCTCCTGGAGCTTCCTATCTGCTTATTAGTTCCATTATCTTTCCAGTGAGTGCAAGAATATATCTGTTCTTTGATTCATTCCTTCGGTCCGACTCTACAAAACTCATACCAAGTACCTGCCCTGGGTTATATTTGTTGCTTTGAGTGATTCTACATGTAGCAGTGGGGAAAAATAGCCAGTAGATCAATGTAACTCACATAGCTGGTGGACAGCTCACATAGGGTAGGGCACATAGCTGACACAGGACAAGAGCATTGGGACAGAGGTAAAGAAGGTGGTGCTGAAACTGAAAAACACCAAGAAGGCTTCAAAGAGCAGTCACAGTATCTACGGTCATGCTTGTAGGTCAGGGCATATCTTTGTATGGTGAAGGCAACAAGCAAATAAAAGAGGTTCATTGAAAAGAATGAGCTGTATAACAGTCTACACAGTTTTGACACTGGGAAGCTGGATAAGTGACCCAAGAGGACTCACTGGTTAAGTGCCAACCAGGGATTTGAAGATGAGTAAGATCTGGGTGAATATTCTACACTGAGATATTTGGAAGGCAGCTACCGAGCCAACTAACTCGAAGGGAGCCACATTTGTTTCCACTTCAAAAAGAAGGTGATCCAACACAGTACAGAAATTATTGAACAATATCATTAATATCCAAGCAAGTACAATGTTGCCAGATAATTGTTTTTAATGGTTGAAACACTGCATCTACAAGGAACTATCAGAAATTTAAAGGGTATTCAGAAGAGGCCATGGAAATAAGAGTCATCACCGCTGATATCAGATGGATCCTGGCTGAAAGCAGAGACCATTTCAAAAATCTTTACTTGCGTCTAATGACTATGCCATTTGCAGCTAAAGCCATTTGACTGTGTGGATCAAAACTGATTATAGGTAACAGTAAGAAGACTGGGGATTCCAGAACACTTAATTGTTATCATATGAAACCTATACCTACGCAAAGCAATCAGAAGCAGTTGTCTGAACAGAACAAGGGAACACTGCTCGGTATAAAATCAAGAAAGGTGTGAGTTATGGTTGTATTCTTTCTCCGTATCTACTTCATCCGTATGCTGAGCAAATCTCAAGAAGCTGGACTGTATGAAGAAGAATATGGCACTCGGATTGTGTGAAGACTCATCATCAACCTGTATTATGAAGATGACACAACCTTGCCTGAAGGGAAGAATTCTTGAAGGAGTTACTGAAGAAGAGCAGACGATAACCTTCAATATGGATTATATCTCAACATGAAGAAAACAAAAATCCTCACCACTAAAACCTAATCCTCACAGCTGTTCTACTAAATACATCTTTTCACATCTCTAGAGGGTTTAAGAGAGAATTTGTCAAAATCCACATGGGCAGGTGTTCAAATTCAGAGTTACCAGACTCCAAAGACTTACTCTTGCTACCACTACCTTCTCAGGGAGCTCTTGTGATCAGGTGGTAAAGTCGTGCTGCCAACTCAAAGACAGGTGGTTCAAACCTACCAGCTGTTCCTCCAAAGAAAGATGACTTATCTCCTCCTGATTTACAGACTCTCCTAAGAGGCTCATCTATGAGTTAGCTTTGTCTCAAAGGTAACTAACAAAAACAACATCTCCTTAGCACAAGGTCCTTTTCTTGGGTTTCACAGGCTTCTGACCTTACTCTTTCTCTGTAGGACTTTCAGCCCACCTTTGACCTTCTTCGGGGGTCTACAAGGAGCACTATAATCATGCCTTTGAGAGTGGACAGATGATTTATCACACCCATAGCAGGTCTGAACGCATATCTTCTAGCCCACAGTTTCTAAAGAATAGCTCTGGAGTATTGCCCCTCCTCACCCATCTATCTGGGTGCAAGTATTATCTCAATGACAAAAATGTGCACATCAGAATGGCGTCTGCCCCGGCAGAACATGCACACACAAAAACCCCTCTGCTGAGTATATGTGAAATGGCCTTTGGCTGGAGATAGAGGGATCTTGGTGGGGTAAGTGGGAGGAGTGACACAATACTACACTCTGTACTGTACTTTTTGAAGGGCTGCTGTAGGAGGGACACCGGGGGGGGCTCTGGAGGGCAAGAGTTATGGAAGGCTGACATCTCCCCAAGTCAATCTATGACTCTGGCCTTGTTTGACTATCCTTCTTCAGGCCATGAATCCTTCCAGAGCACGGGCTGTTCAGACACATGCTGGCTAACCAGTTACTGAGCGATCTGCCTGGCTCAGAGAAAAGAGCACCTCAAGGATTAGGAAACTACACAGAGGCTACTTCAATAGGTGGACAGTCCCCATGAGTCACCTGCTGATGTATATGGGGCCTTTCTAGTTTCCCTAGCCTTCCTCTCTAGCCTTGTGTCTCTCTCCCTCTTTCATTGCCTAGACAATGAACAACTTGCAGTTACCCAAATACACCAGCTTCTCTCATAAATCCAAGTCTTTGTCAGGTTTTTGGGTTGCCTGAGTTACTGTTCATTTCCTTTTTCGTTAGGTAATTCCAACAGGTTACTTCTTTTGAGATCTTCACCAGCCCACTTCAGCATTCCTACCCAAGCCATTTAAGCAGTCTTTTTCTATATTCCCTTTAAATACCATGAAGCTGCATAATAACAATGATCGGGTGACATTCTAGTCATTGTGGATACGACTCTGAATTCCTTAAGGCAGCAGTAGGGTTTTTGCTATTTGATTTCCTAGTTCCAGTAAAAAGACTTGGAACAGAGGAAGAGTCCAATATTTCCTTTACAAATACAATTTCCTTGAAGAGAGAGCTATCCAAATAAAGCATCGATTACTACAAAAGGCAATGAATAAGGTTTTCTATTGGAGAATGTTTCAAGAGACGGAATGATAACTCATCAAGGAGGCTACAAGCAGCTTCTTCCTTGTGAAGGTGGCTGGGCTAAGAGAGCTCTGAGGCTTTTAAAAGGATTACGGTCACATGACTCTAAAATTATATGCCAGCCTAGCCCTGTGAGCCCCTTTGAAAAGCTGGACCTAAGTGTATGGGCAGCCTCTGAACACTGCTGAACCCTGGACATTGGATTGCTTCCTGGGTTGCTTCCATGCATCCATTTGGTAAAACATCAAGCAACCTTTCACTGCTTCATGATGCACCATTTGTTCAGATTCCATGTGGCCTTTCCCCTCTCTGGACCACAGGTTTTCCATCTATAAGATGAGGTAAGAGATTGGATTGGGTTCTCTTGAAAGAGGACATTTCGATGAACACTACAGAAATTTTCCGGTTGGCATTGTGAGACTATCTGGCCTGGTCTGGCCAAAACGAAGACAAAATGGTAGGTTCTGAAATTAAACAAGAAAGAGTCTTTTGGTATCGTGTTCCAGCAAAATCTACTCCAATGAACAAATGAACCCAACAGCTCAGGAGGTGAACAGACCTGGAACCCACTGCAGTACACAAAAGAGAGGAAATTACAAAGGCAGAGGAGGACAGACACAGCTGCAGGTTCACAGGTGCTGAACAACTCTGTGTGATTAAGAGATTGCTTGATGCCTGGGCATAGTTGTAAAATGGATCATTCAGGTGTAGTTTTTAAAGACTCTTGAGAAAGTAGCAATTATCAAGACTCATTAGGGGTTGGTTAAAAGTTAAAACATACCAGATTATTTCAGACTATGCATGTGTTCTCCTATAGGACCATAAGTGCCCATATGTCAAGTATTGTTGTTGCTATTGTTATTTGCCATCAAGTTGACTATAACTCATAGCAATCGTATGACCTTGCCTAACCTGAGCTAATCTCACCATCTCCAACACATCTGACCCCACTGCCAGAGTCACTGTGTCAATCTCATCTAAGGCCTTTCTCTCTTGCATTGAGCATCTACCCTTCCAAACAGGATGTCCTACTCCAAGGGCTGGTCCTTTCTGACAACATGGCCAAAGTATGAAGATGGAGTTTCAAAAGGTGAAGAACAAATGTGTATCTCATGAATGGCTCCAAATAATTCTATCATGGTCACTGTAGGACCTATGGGATGCCTAGGCAAGTAGCTTTACATGCATATTTTTTTACACTTAATATTTATGAGAACCATAATAGCAGGTACTGCTAGCATTAATTGTGGTTTAAAGTAAGGAAACTAAGGCACAGGGGGTTAAGTGTCTTTTCCAATACTTAGAAAGTGAAATAACCATAATTCAATCCCCTGGTATTTCTGATCTCAGGCCCTTAATCACCATGCTGGTTCTCTTGCTTGCACACCATGTCCATTTTACAGAGGAGAAAATGAAGGTTGAGAAGGGTTAAATAGCTGGCCTGAAGTCACACATTTAAACTGAGGTAGAGAGCCGAGATTTTAACTCAAGTAATGCCTATCACTGAAGCTTGGGCTGCCTCCAGTTCAGGGAAAAACCAATAGAAAGCATTTGGTTGACATTAGCTGCCTTTTCTAAAGCATCATCAGGGATCTGGGCTTAAAGAATGCAGCTCACAGACCGCAAAGGATTTTAAAGATCAAAGCTGGTATTTTAACGGACCTTGGACAGAACACAAGCATGAATCCGGAGGGGAACAGAGGTGTTAGACACTCAGCTTGAAAAAAGCCAAGACAGATATACAGTTCACAACTGCCTTCTCCTCTCAAAATTTCAGCTAGCATGTGAACTGTCCAATAGGACATTATCTTTTCTTTTTGCATTTTCATCTATCAAATCAAAGTAATAAGCTTTACTTAACCTCTCAATAAGGCTACTGGAATAGTCCAATGAACTAAAAATAGCAAGGTGCTTTGAAATCTGTAAATGCCAGGCATATGTGAATTACTGCTTTTATTATTCTTATTATCTATACCTCTTCTGGTCATAATTAGTCGTTCTGTCTACATTCCCTGATAAGAGTATACACAAAATCTAAAACTATCAAACGGCTAGCCTCTACAATTAGAGGACTTCTTTTATTCTGCCTGATGTGTGGTGTACACATCTCTGGCCCCCTTTAGACTAGGTGTACACCTTGAAAGATGGGTCTACATCTACTCTTCCTTATGTTCTTAATCAAACCCTTTACCATCTTATTTGAAGTAATGTTATCTGAATCACATAAAATAGAATTAAACCACCAGAGCAGTATTCAAGGATCTCCAGTGGCATACTGGGTTACATGCTGGGCTACTAGCAAAAAGATCAGTAGTTTGAATTGAATGTATGAGTTGTTCCATGGAAGAAAGATGACCAGCATTCTCCAGCTGGCAGTCTTTTATTTTCCCTGTGGATGCAGTGAGTTAAGCATAGGGACAATGGAAAAGGTCAGTAGTTCAAATCCACCAGCCTCCCCATGGTGCCACACCAAGCGGATGTGGCAATCTACTTGTAAAAACAGCCATAGAAACGCTGTATATAGCAGTTCTACTCTGTTTTACAGAACAGCTGTGAGTCAGAATCAACTCACCAGCCATGGGTTTTTGGATCTGGCAGTAGTGGTTAAGTGCTCAGCTGCTGAAAATGTTGATATGTTGAATCCACCAGTCACTCTGTGAAAGAAAAGATGTGTCAATCTGTGTCTATGAAGATTTATAGCCTTGGGAACTCCATGGGTAGTTTTACTCTGTCATATAAGGAAACTCTAGTGGCCTAGTGGGTAAGGGGCTGTGCTGTCAACCCAAAGGCACAAGGTTTGAATTCAGCAGCTGCTTCTTGGGAGAAAGAAAGAAAATCTCCTCTAATTGGTTTACAGCTTCTGAAAACCCAGTAGAGTTTCAGTTGTAAGTTAGTTTAGATGAAACAGCACTTGACAATATAACAACATAAGGTTGTGAATGAGTGAAGCTAGATGAAAATAGCAGAGGGCTGGGTCTGTTTTTGGGGTGGTGGCATGGTTACGTGCATGGCTGCCAACTGAAAGCTATGTGGTTTAAACCTGCAAGTAATTCCATAGGAGAAGATGTGGCAGTGGCTTCCATAAGGATTATAGCTTTGGGAACCCTACAGAGCAGTTGTACTGGCAGTTTTGTTGTCAGGGTTGCTATGAGTTGAAACTGAATAGAAATGATTTCGTTGTTCAGTGCCACCAAGTCAACAATTCACAGTGACACTACAAAGAATAGATAAATAATACTGACTGTATAAAAGACTAAAAAAGATACCTAATGCACCTGAGAAGCAGCTCAGACAGACCTCACACTGAAGCTCATCCCTCTCAATGCAGCTCCATTCTTTTACTTCTCTTGGTTCCCTTGGAATTCTCCAGAAGCAGCAACTGCCAGCATAAAAATCACTGGCTTACACCACTTCCTTTTCTTTCTTTAAAGAAAATAACTCATTTTTATGTTCCTAGAACTTAACATGTACTAGGCACAAAACATGCCCTCAATTAATCTTTGTTGAAAAAAAAAACCACAAACAAACCCTGAAAGAATAAACAAATGAGCAGGCAGAAGAATAAATCTACACCTTAAAAATAAATTAGAATGTCTTCATGTTTTTTGGACTCTCAGGATTTACTTCTCTGTAGGACTGAGGCAGGAAGGGAGGAAAGGGGACTGGTAGTTATTGAACACTCAGAACATGCTGGACTCATCATAAGGAAGAGCTGCTTCTCAAGTTAACAGAAAAGACAAGATAATTAACCACCAGCATAACAGAAGTAAGTGGGCAGGGAAGAAGTGAAGAAAAAGCAGAGATTCAATGAGGCCTTGAAAAGATAGGGTGATAATAGGCATGTATTTTGGTGTGTACTATAGAGTCAAAACCGATCCATAGCTGACCCTCCAGCAGTTAATCACACAGGAGGAGATTGCCCATCCTTCTCTTGTGGAGCAGCTAGTGGCCTCAAACCATGTGCCTTCAGGATTGCAGTGCAGTTTCTTGCCACTAGGCCACCAGAGTGCCCTGATAATAGGCATAGATCAATAGTGATTAATTATATAAAATACAATGTATATGAAAGATTGTATAACACACAATGGATATGAATGAAATACAATGCATATGAATAATAATATGCAAATCAACAAAAAATGGAGGGGGAAAAAGACGCATGATATAAATGAATACTGGGTACTGTAGACTTAGAAAGCATAGAATTCTGCCTTTGGCCAGTACTTGATTGTTGTTGTTGTTGTTATGTGCCGTCGAGTCGCCTGCGACTCATAGCGACCCTATGTACAAC
>NW_006399755.1:2770056-2807480 GCF_000299155.1 Elephantulus edwardii
CTATCCTCCTTGGTCACTGTCCAACTCTCTGATGCATAACAAGTGATTGTGAAGACCATGGCCTGTATCAAACGCACCTGAATTGGACAAAACCTAACCAGATGAAGAGAAGATGATCCAAGCTGTGAGCTGGTAGCCTTGCTCTGGTCTAGGCTTTCTCTGTGGATGCAGATGCTCAAAGTTTCCAAACTGAACGGATGGTTTTTGAGCGAAAGGGGTATGTTGTTCCCTCAGAATGATGGGTTAAGGATGGGCAAATCAGAACTTGGCTATCTAACGTGGGGATAGTAAGATTTGAGGCAGGAAATGACTGGCTTACACACTTTCATGAATGTAGTCATTAGTAAGAAAGTTGTAAAGGGAAAGTGAATTCTTCACATATGAAGATTAATGGCTAGAAAAGTCAACGGTGGTCTGGGAGTTCCCCTTTTTCAGAATGGCCGTCCTAGGCATTGAGTTTCATTTTGCCACATAGATGGATGGGGACAAGCGAATGGGGTGTGTTGGCCTATTCACAAGGGGATTGGTTTGTCTTAGCATTAAACTGAGTGAATTCAACACCAAAAAGTAAGACTGTCACTACTAGCAAAGAGGCCTCAGAGAATGCAGAGCACGAGTCTTTTGAGGCCAAAGATTCCAGTGCTGCTCAGACCCAGACCCACAGGAGCAGCAGCCACAGCACAGAACAAGGGACTTAACTGACATGAGACAGAGCTGACCCTAGAACTGCTACCTCACACAATCAGAGCTAGGTGCCTTCACCTAAGCTTGAGGACTGGGGGGAAAGAGCTAGGTGCCTTCACCTAAGCTTGAGGACTGGGGGGAAAGAGCTAGGTGCCTTCACCTAAGCTTGGGGACTGGGGGGAAGATGCCATAATTGGCAGGACTAAGAGCTTCGTAAAGCTGACTTAAAGTCTTGAGACTGAAGGCTGAGGTGCCTGTGAGCACATTTCGGAAGCTGTCCTGACTGTGACTGTATACTGCTGCAAACCTGAATTATATATAGCCTTTTGATTTCTCTAATAAACACCATGATCATAAGAGGGGTCCAGAGAGACAAGTTCTGTTTTAAGAAGGGAGGATACGTCCCTTCTGGGGAGAGGTTCACCTTCTGTTGTCAAAGTTAATATCTAGGGCTGAAGAAGGCCACGCAGGCGGACAGGGTGAGGCACAGAGGAGACCTCCGGGAATAGGCTATTGATATTTTGTGGGCTTATTTCCTCATCAGCAATATAAGAGCACTTCCCTAAATCTTTGCACAACTTCATGACTAAATGTTTTAGTCTCTGTCCTTTTAAATCCATCTTGTATTTGTTGAACAAATAAAGGGACAGATTAAAAATAAATAAACTATCCAGTGAAGCTTCTAAATCATGTTTGGACAGCACCTTGCTGCTGTCCCCCACCCCTCTGTGTGTTGCCCCTCCTTTCTGTCCCTAATCTCCATAACTTTCACCACTATAATCTGGCTTCTAGGGAGGCTGCTTCTAATCCAAGGTTCCCACAATGTTTAGGAGGTCAGGTTCATGTTCTCTCATCTGCCACCTAGATAGAGATTTTCTACTGTCTGTGGAAATTAAAAAAAAATGCTTCTTGGTGTTCCAGGTGGGCGTTTTCTTTTAAAACCAAGCATTTCATGACCTGTTTGCCCATCTAGTTTTCAAAATTTGCCCGCTATGATGTGAATCGTCTAGCACCCAAACTGTACAAAGGCCCTCAAAGCTAATCCCCTGGGTGAGACAGGCAGGTGAAGATGCCCAAAGACAGGCCAACAAAGAACAATGGGTAAGCCTGGTCCACAGGGCACAGAACAGCATAACCCAGGCCAGGATCCTTGGAGGACATGTGGAACCAACCACTAGACAGGGGTTTGTGGATACTCTCCAGGGCATCTGCTGGCTCTTCTCTGCTTTGTTATGAATTTCTTAGTGGTGTTCACAGAGCAGGAGCTGTTAGTTCCAGGAGTATCTTTCATACTCACCTAGAGAGAGAGCTTCATCTTCCTTTATTAGCCTCTCCTCAGGAACTACCAGGATATTGCATTTAAATTACATGCTTATACGTTTAACCCTCTACCCAATGTGTTATTCTTTGTATCTCCCCAAATTCCCTAGGCTTGGAAAGCATCTAGTAAAGGTTAACTGACTGAAGGAACAAATGAACAAACATATCTAACCCTCTTTATCTTCTGTAATAGAAGACGACCCTGAGAGGCAGGAGTTAATTAACCTACTAAAGGTCATACAGCTAATTACTGGCTATGGGATGCCCAGTCAAAAGCCAGACCAGATCCTGTCTTAACTCCTTTGGTAAAAAGCATGAAAAAGGACCTAACAGTGAATGAGGAGCATCAACAGAATGCCAAGCACTATTTGTGTTCCACATGACTGTGAAGTGGACATTTTAATTCTCATTTTACAGATGAAAACATCAAGGCTCAGAAGGTGGGTGCTCCACCTAGATTGCTCCCCATTTCCCCCACAACTTATTTCTGTCTGGATACCAAATACTCATCTCTCAGTCCTCAGCTTATACATTATTTCCTTCAGGAAATGTCATCTCTGCCAAATTTCTCTAAGCACCCTCTTCTGCTCCCCACAGCCCCTGTCCTTTCACCCTTGTGGTTACATTTACATGTTACGCTATCAATGATAAAGACTGTCTTACTTATCAAGCTTTGAGCTTCCACAGGAAGAAGCCAATCAGGAGCTGTATCTGAAATACATTGAACTTCCCTCAAAATGCTAGAGCTCTGGAGGCTTAGGGGTAAGGAATCTTGCTGCCAATGCAAAGGTACACACTAGGAATCCACCAGCTGCTCTACAGGAGAAATATGGGCAATCTCCTTCTCTTTCGTTTCCTGTCTCTGAAAACCTGGGGGAGGTTCAATGGGTCGATTCCAACTTGATAATACACAACTAAATGCCCGGCACAAAGCAGCAAGGAAATAAATATTTATGGAAGAAAAGAGAGAAGGAAGCCAACGAAGAGAGAGGAAAGAAGCTTCTAAAGAAGGAGGAAAGGAAAGAAGATTCCTAAAGCCAGACAGCTTACAAGGGGGGAAGTCAGGATTTGAACCCAGGCTGGCCTGACTCCAAAACCCTTACTTTGTCCATGAAAAGAGCTTTCACTCCAGGGTAGAGACCATTTTATTATATGTGATTGTGTGTGTATATATAAATATATATGGTGGATGCTTCACGCATACTTGTGACTTGAGCCGATTTATGTTCAGTCCATCCAACTGTGGTGCAATTCAGACCAGGGAAGAGCCAGCCAATGACCCCTCTGCATGACATTCAAGGTCTGTTGGATGGGAGAATCTGAAAAGATCAAGACACTAAAATTATGATAGGGGCCGAATTTCCCTAAGAGCTTTAAGGCTAAACGGAGTATATGCTACTGTAAAATGCAAAGTGTCTTACTGTCCCAGTGGTTTTAGGATTGTTTTCTGTGTTTTAAACTTAGCTCATGATTATGCAAAATAGACCACTTCCTGGGGAGTCTAGATAACTTGTGTGGAGAGTTTTTGTTGTTAGCATGGATTTGTTTTGTTTTGTAAATTAAAAAAAAAAAAAAATCCAAACTGCATAGCATGCAGAATACAATGAAAATAGAAATCATTCATTTGAAGAATGGGAAACATTATTTTTTTCTCTAAAAATCTCAGATTTCTTCCTGCCCTGATGCCAAACTCAAAACAGCTTTCAAAAATTTTCAGATTTGCAATTTCTCTCAGATTTTTTAAGCAAGGGTTTTAATGAGTAATACTTTTAAAGCTGAAAACTACCTGTGGCCTTTATTGTCACTGTGGCTTCTACAGATGAGATTTGGAAAGTGACTAAGGCAAAGGCAGCATTGTTTTTTGTCATCGTCGACTTGAGCATTACTCATAGCGACCCCATAAACAGAAGACCCGAAGCCTTTCTATAACTATCGTCGTTTCTCAAAGTTCATAGTTTCCAGGGGCATGTTGATTAGGAAGTGGATGCCACTCCTGCCTCCAAAGGCAGCATTAGGGAGCAAAAAATGGGAGCATATGAATCAGATACTAATTTGAGACCGAATTTTGCTTCTTCAAGCAACTTTGAGAAAGTCTCAATCTCAGTTTTTCTCTGTGACACGCACATGAAAATCCCCTGCTAATTCTTAGGGTCTTCCTGAATATTTACTAAGACCCTGGATATTTTAGTCTAGGAACATACTTTAGGAAGTGCAAATGCCAAACCCCACTGCCATCCAGAGGACTTGGACCCACAGTGAACATCCATCAGATTTCCAAGGCTGTCAATCTTTGTAGGAAGAGACAGACTATCCATCTTTTCCCTAAGTAGGAGCTGGTAGATTCAAGCCGTTGATCTTTTCATTAGCAGCATAATATGCAACACACAATTTAAGAAGTAAAAGGCACTAACAAATCTAAGAAAAGTAGGGTACACTTATCTAAACATCAAAGTGTAATTAAGCATTCCATATAAAGATATCACTATCACAGAAGCTTTCCTTCTTCAATGCAAAATTGCATTTGATTTCAACTTTAGAGTAGAAACGGTGTTTCTAGACCTCTTTATTTTTTTAAGCAAAGGAAAATGACAAGAGTACATTAATTAATAGAAGTATTAATTATTTTTCCTCAGGGGCTTTGGAAGTTTGTGTTATACTGATTTTCTTAATATTGACTAGCCTCTGTTTTTTCGAGTTCATAATTTTTATGCTTAGGATTTTTCTGCCTTTTCCTCTTCTCTGGCAAATAATCATTTCTCTCTGTTTCCAAAGCTGCTGCTGCTCCTCCTTGCTTTTAAATCACTTTAGCTGGGAACACCTGGTTTGTTAAAATCATGTGCAAAACAAGAGCCTTGTAAGTTTGTGAGCAAACAAAAAGATGTCTGAACATCTTTATACCAATCTTTCTAAGGTCATAACTCTCCCTGCTTAGAAACGCTGAATGCTTCCTGTTCCAACCAAAACAAGTGCAGACACTCTCCTAGCTTGTCCAGTTTCCAAGGACTTCAACTGTTTGTCCTCAAACTACACTGAAAATCCCTCTTTTTGGTATGCTCCAGGTATTTTCGCATACTCCATAACTGCTAACCTCCGCCTCCTCTTGTGCTGAGAAACACCACCAATCTTTCAAGGCCCAGTTCCCACCTCTATCCTAAAGTCCTCTCTCTGCCCCTCAGCTGCAAATAACCTTCTTTGATCTTTCATACCATCTTGTTGGCATCTCCTCCATGGATTTTTAAGGATCACATCTTGTTCTCCTTATTATCTAGAAACCTCTTTGGAGAAAGGTTTCAATTACTGATACCATTTTTTGTTGAATAAGCGCACAAATGAGTGATGACCAATATTTTGTTCGCTCTTGTTCTCTCAGACACATTTACCACTGTGTTCTAGAGAGCAGGGATGTTGAATACCTAATCTCCTATGAGATTTAACTGAGGGAGGGGAGTCACTTCTTTTTGGGGTAACTGCTGATCTAAATCTCTGTCCTTTTCTAGCCTCGGGGGCGCTGAACCTGCCCTGTCCCCTTGTCCTCCTGGAAGAGGAGGTGCATAAAGTGTCCCACCCAGTGGGTGAGGTAGTAGTTTGGCCTGCTGAGGCACTCACCGCTGCCAAGCCGTAAGAGCAGCACATCCTGCAGCCTCCGGTTGAGGTCGCGGAGCTCTTTCATTTCAGATACGAGCGCCCCATACTCCTTAAGCTTCTTGGCCTGCTGCACCAGCTGCCTTCGAGTCCGCTCCAGCTCCTGCTGGAGGTGCCGCATCTCCTCTTGCTGCTGCTGGTAGTTCCGCAGCAGCTCCTCGTACAGAGCCCGGGGCACAACGGCATCTTCCAGACTGTCCATGTCGTCAGTGCCTGGGGAGGTCTCCACGAAGACCTCTTCTAGACACGTGCTGTGACCCAAGCTCAGGCCGTTCTGCTTCTCCAGTCGGGCCACCACTGCCTCGATGCTCTTGTGCGCCCCTTCACTCGGCTTCCGCCCCTCAGGTCTCTGTGTAGGACAACGAGAATCAGTTCAGGCAAGGGCAGCTGGGACTTTCTTGGACTGCAGCTCAATATTTCCCCAGACAATCCTAGAATCACAGAACCACAGAACATCAGTGCTTGGAGAAACGTGTGCGAAGACTTAGTCAAAGCCCTTCCTTTCACAACTGGGGATGAGGAGGCCCAGAGTGTGGAAGGGGCAAGCCCGAAGACACCCAACAGGTCAGTAGTTTTTCTATTCCATCACTTGGCTGTACATTCTCTCAGGGCTACGCCAAGCTCCCCACCCACAGAGCCTACGCAGTGATTTTCTTGGAGGAGGCAATTCAAGGTGGATTTGTGCAGAATCAGTGAGAAACCAGGCCAGCCTGAGCTCTTCCTAGAAGAGTTATCACTCAGATTTCCACAACAATAACATGGAAGAAGAAAAAATATTCCCCTAAGCACCATTTTCCTCAACAATACTTTACTTAGAAAGGGTATTTAAAACTCTCTAACCTAAGGCAGGGACCCTGACTTATTCTCTCCTCTGCCTAACCAGGTCTTCATTGCCTAACAGAGCTGCCAATTGGCAGGGGCTCAAAAAATGATCATTCAACTAAAAAGTTCAAAGAATGTTAGAATTAGAAGATTATATATATTCCCCACCCCCCACGCCCAATTTTACAAATGAGGAAACAAAGGCTCAAGAGAGGAGAAGGACCATGCTCAGGGTCACGTGGTGAGTTATGGACAAAGCCAGAGCCAGAATTTGGTGTCCAACTTTTAGCACAAAGCTCCTTTACCCACATCTGCCAGCCTCTCCTTGGACTCCGACCAGGATGAAGTTCAGCAAAACAGAGCACACAGAGAGAGGACAGTTCATAGGAGAGAACTATCCCAACTACCTGGGGGTTGAGGGTTCCTCAGTTGCCTGAGGAAATTCTAACTCAAGTGAACAAAGCAGCCATTGAGGGGCTGTGGAAATTAAAGAACCAAGTGAATTTTTCACCCAGGGCTGGAAGGGTTAGGATCTCTCCCGATGAGGGGCACTTGCTGGGCTATAAGGCTGAGGAAAGCAGATTCTGGAAAACTTAACTCTGCCAAGTCATATCTGTCTCAACCTCTCACTAAGTTTCTGGGAATTTAAGGGGGGGGGGAATTTAAAAATTACTCTGAGGTTGAATTAAATGACAAAGTTCAATATAGTTTCACCCCCTGGAAAATGCGCTACTAGACTAGATGACTCTGGGTACTCAATGTTGGAGATTTGATTCTACCCAGAGACCTAGGAAGAAAGGTCTGGTGATCTACTTCTAAAAACTCAGTCAGCAGAAACCCCATGGTGTATGTACAGTTAGATTCAGTAAAGGATAGTCACCGTGATTTAGAAATAACTCTATGGTAACTTTTTTTTAAGTCTAGATAACCATTTTAGCAGCTAAAATTATTAGAATCCTTTTACAGATCTGTCTTCATCCTTAGACCATGAGATTCCCAAGAGCAGGGCCACATCTGACTGTTTTCCATGACTTCTGAGACTAGCACAGGGCTAAGCCCCTTAAAACACTACAATGAATGCCACAAAGTGAACTCTACTGCATCTTTTAGACTATGCCACCAAACAATCTTTGGCCTGAAGGCCAAGATCAGACCACTCTCAGTGCATGAGGCATCATTCTTCCTCCTCTTTCCTTTCTTTACCTCTAGGGGGCTCATTTAAAAGAAAAACAAACCGGCTTGCTGACTAAGATTTTCAGTGGGTATACAAAGAGAAAGCTCTAGAAAACTGAGGTGGGTAGGAAAGGAAATGCAACCTTACACAAATGTATTCGCCCAACCAAAGGTTCCACAACTCTGTAAAATGACCTGGATCACTTCTTGTCCCAACGCATCTGTCCCCAGCTGTTTGGCAATGTAACTGACTTGTTCTAAAGTGCTGCACAAGAACAGCTGGGTAAATGTTCCTGGAATTCAGCAGTGACCTCCCCATTACTGTGAGTTAGAGGAAAATGCATCATTCTAAGACCCCAGAAATGATGCCACTATACAGACGGTGCTAACAGGACTGTGCTTGGTGGGACAAGACGAATCAGGACTCCCTGAGAAGGCAGCTAGCAAGGCATAGGCACACCAGGTGAGCCAGGCCTAATCACCCTGCCAAAACCATGGTCTCTGATACAGACAGACATTTCAATGTGGAGAGATGGCCAAAGTGGATTCCTTAACTATGAGAAATCTGCAAATGTTCCCACATATTTATAAAACAACAACAGGAGGATTCTGTTACCTTGATGTGTCTAAGCTGTAAATCTTCTTCCCCATAATCTTTAATTTCTCCATCTTCGTCTTCATGATTGAGAGAAAGTTTGGGGATTTTTATTTTCTTCTGCATCACACTGTTTTCAAGGTCAGACTTGTCTTCTAAAATTCATATCAAGAAAACAAGGTTCACTATGAGTCAAAATGTTCAAAATGCCCATAACCTCAAATACTAGAGAATGATTTAGGCCAGACCAGTTAAAAAGAAGCCGCAAACAAATCTAAGGCCTAGCCCCTCCTGCATGCAGGGATCTTAAAAGCAGGAGTATAGATCCAGTCTTTGGGATCAATGGTGTTTTCTAAAAGCACAGCCATACAAAGTGCTGGGAATGGCATCCAATGAACTTCCTAAGGGATTTCTCTAAGGGCATCTTAAAGATGGCCTTTTATGGAATCTTGGAACTGGAATGGTGCTTAGATTGGTATCTGTTCTAAACTTAACTGGATGCATTCCTCAACAACAGAGATTCTTCGAAGCCAAGTGTCTTCCTGGGAAAACGTGGTGAATGTCTGCCAACTCAAGTACCAAAAGGCATGAAAGGGATGAGAGCTCTTACAGAACAAAGGTCAGAACTGAGAACACAAGGTCTTCACAGAGATCACTGTAGAGCTTAGTTACTGGACTGGCTCCGATAAAGCAGATATGACCAGAGTAATGAGCAGCATTAATGGCATTTTTACTAGTCTCCAATCTCAGAATGACCGAGTTGGAGGGAGTGATGTCACAGTGGTCTAACTCTGTTTGAGAGACTGGGAAACACAAACCTAGAGCATGGAAGAGTCGTGCCCACAGTATGCTTATAAGGAAGAGTCCAGAGCAGAAAGCAGACTGCTGGTGTCTTGTCTGGTGCCTATGTGTTCACAATATATAATAAACGTGTTCTACAAACTTTAAAATGTTAAATAAATCACATAATTTTTCCTCTCTCATTATGCAAATCACCTAAAAATTCTTTTCTCCTTCACAGATTTCAAACTCTATGTGCTAGATCTGTCTCATTGGATATGTCAAAATTAAAAATCAAAACAGAAGGAAGCCAAAGGTGGGAACTTTAACTTGTCCTTGTAATAAAATACTATGTACTGGAGATTACTATTTCTTACACTCCTTAAAGCTCCCTACCTCTACACCCTAAACACACTTCCTGCACCTTCTACAACAATGGATGTGGCACACTGCCAGGCAAGTGGTTAAGTTCAGTCTCCAAAGTTCTTCATGAGTATGTGTACATCAGCGTGTGTTTGCATGAGTGTGTTTTAATCATGCTTTTATACTTCCCTCAGGCCATTTTTTGTTTTATTTTGTGTGAAAAACTGAGAAGAAAGATTAAGAGCACATAACTATTCCAGAATGTATCACAACGTCAAATCTTCCCAGATGGTCTGTGGAATGTAGCCTCAGCTGGTCAGAGGTGGGACTCCGGTATCAGAGGGGCGTAATGAATCTTGACTCTTCTAAGACTGGTTAAGGAGGGGTGGGCTGTGAGACCTTCGCCTTTCGGTGCCTCAGTCCACCATCTATCACAGGAGCTGTGAGGATCAGATCAATATTCTATACAACTCACTGTACACAGTAGGCACTCTATGACAGAGACATTATAACTCAAGTTATCAGTTAACATGTTCTGAGTTATTTTAACCCCTTAAGGTGAATAAGGACACAACTTAAAACAAACAAACAAACAAACAAAAACTCCAAAGAAATTATTTAAGTTAAATGTGGAGGTTCAAGAACTACCCAGGGTGGGGGTTTTTGTGGTCAGTTCTCTCCTGATCAAAGGTAATAATTACTTTTCCCACTGATCATGGGAGCAATCTCTCAGGTTCTGTTTCTACGAGAATGGCCTGTTCTTGCTCTCTTTGTGGCTCTCTTTCTTGCATCCAGTGGCTGAGGCATAAGCAACAGCAGGACATTTGGTCACTCTACAAGAGCAACCGTTTTTCCTCTTACAAATGAGAGCTGACCCTTTCTATGCCAAGAAGCTGCTAAAAAGTATTACTTAAAGAAAGTACTCCAGATGAAGGTATCCTCCAAAGATGTGTTTGTGTCTGAGCGTGTAGGTGTTGAAATACAGAGAGATATGAGACAGAGTTGTCTTTTGATTTCCTGACTGCTGGTGTTAATAGTGTTGACTGTGGAACTAAGCAAGCTTTAATTGTTAACCTCAATCTCTTCTCCATCTATTATGGTGCTGGCAATTGGCCCAGGGATGAGAATCTTTGTCTTCTTGATGTTAAACTTCAATCTATATTGAAGACTACAGTGTCCTTGACCTTCTGCAGGAAGTGCTTCAGATCTTCTTCAGTTTCAGCAAGTAAGGTATTGTCATCTGCATAACATAGGCTATTGATGAGTCTACCTCCAATCTCAATGTCATATTGCTCCTCATAAAGCCCTGCTTCCAGAATGATCTGTTCTGCATTTACATTGAAAAGGTATGGAAACAGGATACATCTCTGATGCCCTCCTTCCCTGACTTTGAACCACACAGTGTTTCCCTGCTCTGTTCTGAAGACTGTTTCCTGGTCCAAGTATAGGTTTCTCATAAACACAATCAAGTGTTCTGGAATTCCCATTTCCCTCAAGGTTAGCTACAATTTGTTGTGATCCACACAGTCAAATGCCTTTGCATACTCAATGAAACACAGATAGACATTCTTGTGGTACTCTTTGCTTGCTGCCATTATCCATTTGACATTGGCAATAAAGTCTCTGGTGCCATGACCTTTTCTAAACCCAGCTTGTATTTCTGGTAGTTCTCTGTCAATGTACTGTTGCAGCCATTTTTGGATATTCTTTAGCAAGATTTTGCTAGTGTGTGATATTAATGATTCTATAATCTCTACTCTGTAGGGTCACCTTTTTTTGGAATAGGAATAAATATGGATCTATTCCAGTCAGTTGGCCAAGTAGTTGTCCTCCAGATTTCTTGGCACAACTTGGTGAGCACGTCCAGGGCAGCATCAGCAGATGATCAGCAGTCAGGAAATCAAAAGACAAATGGCATTAGGAAAATCTGCTGTCAATGAGGGTTGCAGAGTGGAGTAGACTCGGGGTGGAGGTGGGGGAGCGGGGGTGAGGGGTGGGGAGAGGCATTGTATACCAATGAAGGAGTTTTTCTTTTGCTTTTCAAAGAGAAGAACGAACTGAGGTGGGGGGGAGCGGTGGGCGGGGAGAAAAGTGCAACAATGAATGAATGGAAATCCAAAATCTCTGTAGATGTTCATCGAAATTAATTAAAAAAATATTAATTAAAAATAATCTCCTCTCAGGGACCTCTACAGAGTACTGAGAAGCAATCATATCAGTTTAGAGACTAAGGTGCTCCTAGTCCAGGCCATGGTCCCCACAGTTATTTTTGTTATGCTTCAGAGTAAGGATGACAGAAGAAAAATTAATTCCTTTGAATTATGGTGCTAGAGAAGAGTCTTGAACATATCATGGAAAGCCAAGTTTCTCCTTGGAGACTAGGATTTTAAAGCTCTGTCTCACATACTTTGGACACACGGCCAGGAGAGACTGGTCCTTGGAGAAGGGCATCATGCTTGGAAGGATGGAGGGACAGCACAGGAGAGGAAGACCCCAGATGAGATGGATTGATACAATGACTGGGGCAATGGTTGGAGTGTCGGAATTAGTGAGACAGGCCCAGGACAGGGCAGGGTTCAGAGCTGTTGCACATAGGGTCACTGTGGGTCACAGGTGACTCGACAGCATATAACAAGGAGACAAAAAGACAGACAGAGAAGTATAGGCAGTGAAAAGGTGGGAATGGGATTTCTGATGTTTTAAAGTTTAGACTCTAATGAGTTTGAGGGCAAACATTTGAGACATTTAACTTTACTGGAAATGCAAGCTGTGTCCTGTCTTGATTTAAAACTCTGTGGCTAAAAATCATGTCAGTGTGGAATTGGCTCTAAGGAGAGCTATCATTTAGACATACAAAACTGAGTAAGATCTGAATCAAGAACAAACCTCAGAGTATATAATTCAAATTTTTTTTAAAAAAAGCAGAGGGGGAAACAGTGGTACCACGTGATTACTACATGTATCCTTCCATGCAACAACTGGTCTTAGGGATAAAGAAGGTTTTGTTGTGAGGTGTCCTCAAGTTAAGAACGACCCAGAGCGATTCTATGAACAACAGATCTGAACCCTGTCCTACCCTGTGCCATTGTCACAATCTCTGACATACTTGAGTTATTGCCACACTGTGTCAACTCATATGATTGAGGGTCTTCCTCTCTTTTGTCCACCCTTCTGAAAAGCATGATGTCCCTCTTCAAGAAATATCCTCTCCTAGTAATATGTCCAAAATATGTGAGAAGACACGTCACCATTCTTGCCTTCAAGGAGCACTCTGGCTGCACCCTAAGACATATCTGTTTGTTCTTTTGATAGTTCATGGAATATTCAGTACTCTTTTAAACACCACAGCAAAAAGAAATGCATTTTTCTGTCATCCTTATTCACTGTCTAGCTCACAGATGCATAACAGGTGATTAAAAAGAACATGGCCTGAATCAGGCACACATTAGTCCTCAAACTGATATCACTGCTCCCCAAATGTTTGGAGAAGTACTTAATTGCAGACTTTCCCAGTCCAATACATGTACTGATCTCATGACTGCTGGTACCAAGGGTGCTGAGTGTAGATTCAAGTAAGATGAAGTTGTTGACAGTTTCAATCTTTTCTCTAACATTATTTTGCTTATCAGTCCAGTGGTCAGAATTTTTGTTTTCTTGGTGTTGAAACTCAATCTATATTGAGGCTGTACTCCTTGAGCTTTTCTAGCAAATGCTTCAAGTCCTCCTCACTTTCAGCAAGGAAGGTTGCATCATCTACATAGTGTGGGTTATTGATAAGTCTCCCTGCACTCCTGATGCCACATTCTTCTTCATCGAGTTCAACTTCTTGAATATTTGCTCAGCATATAGATTAAATAGGTACAGAGAGAGGCTTCAACCCTGACACACACTTTTCCTTAATTTTAAACCATGTAGTCTTCCTGTGCTCTGTTCCCACACAAGCCTCTTGGTTTAAGTTTTGCAAGAGCACAATTAAGTGTTCTGAAATTCCCATTCTTCTTAATGTTTCCCATAATTTATTATGATCCTTGCATAGTCAATAAAACACAGACATTCTTCTGGTATTCTTCGCTTTCAATCAGGATCCATTTGACATAAGCAATGAAATCCCTGGTGCCTCTTCTAAAACCACCTTGAACTGTCAGTGCACTATACTAGCTGTGTTGAATCATCTTCAGGACTATTTTGCTTGCATGTGAGATTGTTCAGTAACTTGCACCTTTAGTTGGATCACATGTCTTGGGAATAGGATCAAATACGGATCTCTTCCAGACAGTTGGCCAGACAGGTGTCCTCCAAAATCCCTGGAGGATGTGATAGATAGATGGGCATGTCTGGCACTGCATCTCTTAGCTGAAACATGTCAATTGATACCCTATTGATTTTAGCCAGGGGCCTTATTTTTGCCAATGCCTTCAGTGCAACTGAAACTTCTTCCTTGACCACTCTTGGCTCTTGATCATACGGTATTTCCTGCATTATTTCCAATTCAGCCAATTCTTTCTGGTACACTGATTCTGTGTATTCTCTTCATCTCCTTTTGATGCTTCTTGGATCATTCAAGATTTTGCCCATTGTATCTCTACTGCATCTTGAGGCTTGAATTTGTTTTTTAGTCTTTCAGCCTGAGAAGCACTGAATTATTCCTTCCCTTTTTATTCTCCAATTCTAGGTCTCTGCACATTAAATATTTTGCTTTTTCTTTTCAAGGTGCTCTTCGAAATCTTCTGCTCAGTCCCTACACTTTAGCATCTCTTCCCTTTGATTTGCTTCTTGATGCTCTACTGCAATTTTCAGAGTCTCTTCTATCACCCACTTTGGTTTTTTTCTTTCTCCTCTGTTCTTGTAGTGACCTTTTCTCTCTTTGTGGATGATATCCTTGATGTCATCCCACAACTTATCTGGTCTTCAATCACTGGTGTTCAATGCTTCAAACCTGTTCTTAAGATGGTTTTTAAATTCAGGTAGGATACACTCAAGATCATATTTTGGGTTTCGCTGATTTGTTTTAATTTTCCTCCACCTCAATTTGAACTTGCACATGAGTATTTGATGATCTGTTCCACAATCATCACCTGGTCTTGTTTTAACTGCTGATACTGAGCTTCTCCACTGACTTCTTCCATAGACGTAGTCAATTGGATTCCTATGCAGTTCATCAGTTAAGGTCCATGTGTAAAGATACTATTTTTATTTTATTGAAAAAAAAGATATTTGCAATGAATGACATACAATATGCAATCCTTCAATTTCTGGTCTCATTTTGTTCACCAAGTCTGTACTCTCCTACTACCACTCCTTCTTCACTGTTTCCAACTTTTGCATTCCAGTCATTAATTATCATTAACCCATGCTGACTGCATGTTTTGTCAATTCTGAATTGTAAATTGGCAAAAATCTTCAATTTCTTTCTCGTTGGCTTTAGCTCTTGGTGCATATATCTGAATAATAATCATATTAACAGAAAAGATAACCTAAGATCTCAATTATTGTTGTGTGCCAGTGAGTCTTAGAATTTGACTCACAGGTGACCCTCCAGCGGGTTTTCAAAAGCAGCTTAAGAGGCACATAACTGCTGCAGAAATTTAGGGGCAAGGGAGAGTTAATATAACTGTAGAAGATTTTTGACATGAGGCAACATCTGAGTCTTGTGAGTCTGTTTCTACTTCTTGAACTTGAAATAATTTCTACTCTCCGTTCCAAGATTATCCTCTCTATAGGCTAAGAAATGGATCAGAGTAAATGGCACTAGGACAGCTGAGCCTCATGAAATGATTGTCATTTAGGGCAATAAGAATCTAGACCACACAAGAGGGAAAAGCACAGAAGTTAAAGATTGGGAATGCATTTCTACTGGAGCAGTTCCGTTTTAGGCAGGAGGAAGAAGTGAGATGTAGATTAAGCTGGCTGAAGTTTTAGAATAAATATTCTTAAATCAACAAGTCAAGAAAAGCTGAATTTTTTTTTAAAAGTCGGGGGGAGAGAAAAGCTGCCATTCAGCCTGCAGATGTGTTAGACAAAGTGGATTATGAATCCAGTTCTACTATTTAGCAGGTGTGAGAAATGGCTTTATCATTATATTTCATTTTTCTGTTGTTGTTTTTTTTTTGTAGAAATGGTTCTACTTCAAGAAGTATCAAATCAAAGTGTAGAGAAGTCCACCTTTAAAACAAGAGAGTTTTGTGATGGCATATAAACAGTGCTCAGAGGCATTGCCTGTTGGCCCAGACGCTGCTGCAGGATTGCTGGAGGCCTGTCTAGTAGCTTGTCTTGGTAAAGGCAAAATTCAACTAGGCTCCCCACAGCTATACACAAGGCTCCAGGCCCTTTTATTTAACCAGAATGCTTACTCTCCTTTTTCTGCATGACAAATTCTACTTCATCTCTTCTAATCTCCAACTTTCTCCTCAAAATTCCCATCATACAGGGGACTTATCATCTTTGTACTTTACTATTTTATGATGTTATAATTATCAGCTTACAGGTATGCCACCCTCAGTAGAGTCTAAGCAATCTCAGAGCATGGGCCGTATCAGAGGCCTGACCATACAATGTGAACTCACCAAAACTTTTCCATACCTATTAGTTGACTATAGATAAAAAAAGAAAAATAATAGGAGTTGCTGAAGAAAGGCAGAGAAACTGAAGCCCTTTGATATAGCCTGTGGGATTGCAAAAGTGATACAATTAATGTGGAAAACAGTTGAGTGGTTCCTCCAAAAGTTAAACATGGAATTATCATATGGTTAACAATTCCATTCCAAAATAATACACTCAAGACAAATGAAAACATGCATCTCTGCAAAAACCTATATATGAATGTTCAGACTAGCATTATTTGTAACAGCAAAAACATGGAACAAGCTTAAGCATCTTCAACTGATTAAGGCAAAATATGGAAGATTCATATAATGGCATATGAGCATAAAAAGTAAGTATCAATATATACTCCAGCATGGATGGATCTTAAAAACAGCATTCTAAGTAAAAGAAGCTAGACACAAAAGGACACATGGTGTATGATTCAATTCATATGAACTAAGCAGAATAGCAAATTTCTAGAGACAGGAATAGATTCGTAGTTGCCAAAGGGAAAGAAGAGTGACTGATAATAGAGATTTCCTTTTGGGTGGGTGAGAAATATTTTGGAATTGGAGAGGTAATGTTTTCATGTTGTGACTTTATTAAGAAATACTCATTTTAAGAGGTGATCTGATGTATGTGCATTGCATTTTAATTTGAACAAAGGCTATCTATCACTTGTGAAATGTCTACTACGTACAAGAGACCACTATTTGGATCTTTATTAATATTACATGCACTCAACAACTCTGCACATTAGCCACATTTTATTAGTCAAATCATCTCCTACAAAAGATGAACTGTGACTAAAAGTAGGAAACCCTCTGCCTCTAGTTAAAAAGGGTAGAGTCAGATTTTGATCTAGATTTGTCTGTCTCCTAATCCTATGCTCCATTCCCTCTAAGAACATGCTTCTAACATGGGAGAAGCAGAATAAATGTTGAATAAATAGATTATGCCTACAGAGAAGGACATCCAAATTTTCCAGTCTCAAACCCAAAGCAGAAGACCAATATATTCCTGCCTCCCTGCTAGGACTGTATATTGTCAAGAAATTCCCAGTAACCACAGACATGCACAACACAGAAACAGGCTGAAGCCAGTCCTCAGTGCTTGAGGGGCTTTCTGAAAAGGTAAGGTAGTCAGTACACAAAGTACTGAACCTATAAGAGTTTTATAGAAGGTCCGAAACATATAGTACCTCTACTCACAAGCCTCCTGACCTAGATCTTGGCTGCCTTGATCCTTGTCCAATGGAATCCTGAGATTCCTTTAAAAGCTAACCACCTGTTGGCTCTAACTCAATGCTAACTAGGCTCCTTCTTCTCGTCTCAACTATACCAGTAGACAGTGAGTATTTATTGAACCCTGGATTCACCTGGTCTTGGTTGAGACTTGTGCTAAGTGGTTCTTGTCTCTTTGTCTTCCATGAACCATATGTCAGATGCAAAGGTTGACTTCCTAAGGGATTCTTGCTCACTTAGGGCAAATTTCTGGTATCCAGTACTTCCTAATCTTAAACCCAAATTTTAGGTGACATGACACATTTATGTCTCCACCATACGAGAGAATTACTGAATTGTCACCATAAGAACAAGAAATGGTTGGTAGGTAGAGGGCCAATGTCTAATGGAGATGGCCCAGTTTTGAGTCTGGTAGTTCTGGTTTGGAATGTTAGCTCTGTTATGTATGAACTGTTTGTGTGTGTGTGTGGGGGGGGGGGGAATCTCTGGTGGCCTGATGCTAAAGCGTTATCTTGTCAACCCAAAGGCACTGCAGTTCAAAGCCACAAGCTACACTACAGGAGAAAGATGAACAATCTCTACTCATACAACTTAGAGCCTTCGAGAATGTATGGAAGCATCAGCTATGGGACCTGAAGGCACAAAGCAAGAACAACAACATTTGCTAACTTTTGAGAGCTCTGATGGCATGGCATCATGCATAGGGAGTTGTGCTGCTAACTCAAAGGTCACATCTCTCCTGCCGTTTGAATCTACCAGCAACTCCACAGGAGAAAGATGCACAGTCTCCTCTTATGTGATGTAAAGCCTCTGACACCTACTGGGTGCTGGGGTTGAGGGTGGTGGTGGTGGTGGTCTGCTATGCAACTCAATGGCAAAGTGAGACAAAGAGAAAGAGAGAGAGAGAGACTATCTGTAGGATCTTGAGCAAATCACTTATCTGAAGCTCAATTTCATTTTCTGTATAATGGGGGTCATAAACTGTTTTCCAAAGATGATATACATGTGAAAGACAAAATACAGTGCCTTTCTTTTCATAAAAAGTCAATAAATAGTAGCTGTTACGTTCTCCTTGAGGGTTCTGCATTTGGCTTTTATCCCATGGCAGTAAGGCCCTCTGTAGGTGTCTGACACAGATTGAGACATGATGAAAGAGATGTTTTAGGAAGATTAATGTGGCAGTGGCAGGCAAGATAGATGAGAGAGAAGGGAGAAACTGAACACAGGGTGACGAGAAGCTATAACTCTTCAGTGGTCACACTAATGAAGGTGAAGAGTGGTGTGGATCATCTACGACAGCAAATATTTCACGCAGCATCATTTTAATGTGACTTTGGAATACGTTTCTGGCTTCGAATACCAAGAGAACCAAAGAAGAAAGTAGCCCTTGACTGGAGAGGCTCAGGAAAGTTCCTTCATCAACCTGCTGCTGCAATTAATCTAAGCGTGAGGCCAAACAATCACATTTTAGTGTAAATGTAAATAAATGTGTAGCCTCTGGGCAGACACTTCCACTGACTTGACTTCTTGGCTGTTGTCCCCAGAGACAGAAAAATCTTCATAGAATTGAGTATCCTCTATATATTCCTCCCTTTCAGGAAATATAATTATTGCTAATTATATTCATTTATTCAACAAAGACTAAATAAGCAGTAAGCACCTAGTATACACACCTCTGCCAAATTAAAAATATCACTGCATTTAATATCCACAATAATTCCTCTGAAACAGAAATGATGACTCAAAGAATTGGGATAGCTTGGTGAAATCTATAAAGTTACCTAGCAGAAGAGCTAGACTTTCAAATCAGGTCTGTTTGGCATTGACTCTCCCTCTGTTTCTACAACCTAATTCTCCCACACAAACAAGGGGGGAAAAATTATCAAGTTGTCTTAACTTATTTGATTCACTACCACTGTTTATTTAACAAAAAAGCACATGGAAAATAATGAAAGTGAGGTGCAGGCTTTCCTCTCAAGGTGGTGTCTATTCCCTAGGCAAATGCTCCAATAAATTCCCAAACTGAACAAGCCTATATTTAAATATGACTTGGTGCCAAACTCCTGAGTTGCAACTTATCAAGGCCAAACAGAATCCCGATTCTAAGCTATAAGAAGTTTTCCTCTCAAGAATATTATTAAAGTTTTTCTTCAAAAAATAAAAGAATTTGGTATTTGTAGGAAAGGAATACAAATTTCACTAACATTGAAAGTAAAATGGAAGCCTAATAACTAAATTGTCTTCTAGAAAACACAGATGGAGAGGAAGCCCAACGCAAGTTTGTCTTCAAGACTCACTTGTATATACAGTTAAAAGGGGGCAAACGTTCCCTTAACCTCTATTTTACATTTTACATACAATCAGGTCAGCTATGAAAAAAGAATTCAAAGCTAGAGAGCTTAATTTAGTCTGGTTTTGCTAGCTAAGTTGAACTCTAAAAGGCTAACTGGGATATGTTTTACTAAGTTTGCCTTTTTAAATACACTATGGATAAGCAAGTTTAAAAGCTTTAAGTTGTCTAAAAACCCTGTAAAGCATTCTGCCTGTATTAAAAACAGACATGCCACAGAAAGGACATGTACATCGCACTCTCTGGATCCTGGTGTTTGTTTTTATAAAACCCCAGGCAGGCAGAATTCTCAAATTTCAAGGATTGTATCCAACTGAGACAATAAAAAGAAGGGTGCCCTGCTGTGGTCTAACAGATAGAAATCGGGAGACATTGATTCAAGTCCTGGCTCTGTCCCTAACTCACTGGGTGTCCAGTCACTGCCTCTCCCTCAGCCTTTGTTCTCTTTTCTGTAAAACATGGCAGGTCTGCTAGAACATCTCAACAGGTGCTTCCAGCTATACAGCCCTCCAGGTGAACCCGCATGATTCCTCCCAGTAGACATGTATGGAAAAAAATGCCCTACTAGATAATCCAAAAAGAGAGAAAGAGGGGGCACTCCCTTGGTCTGAGCCTCGATGCCCTCATGGGGCATGGTCAAAACCAGAAGTCTCATTCTACTGGGTCACTTGGCTAGCCTTAACTAGGCTGCTGTCAGGGAAATAAATGGCCCCAGCACAGAATCAAGAGGGGTAAGATACAGAGATAGAATAAGCCTTTGAAGCTAAGGCTTCGAATGACTTCAGGGTCATTTAAAATACATGCAAGTGATATTTTCAACCTGTCTCTTTCTCGAGTGGACTTGTTCTTCTAAATTATTTCATTCTACAAAGGGTAATGTCCTATCACAAGAATTAGCCCCCTGCTGTTCTTATTTTTTTTAAAGTATCTATTATTTAATAAGGACTTACTGTGTGTCAAACACATTTTCATAACCTGGCTACATAAAACAGTGGGCTGGTGGATGGTTCCTATCTTTACAGATGAGGCACCTGGACCTCAGGGTGTAATCACCTAAGGTCAGCTAGACTATAAGCAAGAATCATAAATTGAGTCCACAAAGTTGGATTTAAATCAATCCTCTTTTTCTAACATTTGCTTGTACATATTTAAAGACGAAAACTAGAAATCACCTATCAAACTCTACTATGGTGCATTATTCTCCACTTGACCGCCTCTGGCTGTTAGTTACCTCCAGTGACAGGGCGCTTATCACTATGCTGGGAGTGCTCTCTATGGTTCATCAGCTTTCTCTGCTGTTACTCTAGTGGTTTTCTCCAAACCTATGAATTGTACTTTGACTTTAGCTCTGCTCTCTGAACCCGTTCCTCCATAGAGTAAAACTAGATATGCCAAGGTTACTGTGTACTGTCAAGTCAGAATTTTGGCAATGCTGGAATTTAAATGCATAAATTGGTCCTTTTGCATTCACTGCCTAGCTTTTGAAAATCCATGAGGTAACTGAAAGCATCATGTTTGGGTCAGATGCATCTTACTCCTCAAGATGACATGTTGCTGTTGTTATGCAAGTGACTCATAGTGACCCTACACTTGCTCTAAAATGCTTTCAAGAGGGCTTCCACTGCAGTTTTACCTAATACAATTCATCATCTGAACTTTTGATTATTGCTTCCACGGGCATTGATAGTGGATATAAATGAAGTGAAACCTTTGACAATTTCAACGGTTTCTCTGTTCATCATGATGTTGCTTATTGGTCCAGTTGTGAGGATTTTTGTTTTCTTGATACTGAGGTGTAATCCATACTGAAGGCTGCAATCTTTACTCTTTTTCAGTAAGTACTTCAGCCTCTTTTCATCTCCAGCAAGCAGGACTGTGTTATCTGCCTATTACAGGCTGCTAGCAAGTATTCGCTAGTCCTGATGTCATCACACCCCAATAAAACAAGGAAGCCTATCTCACAAGGATGTAAAGTGTATATGAAATCAGCACTGAACTTGTACCTTGGTGGTTACTTAAAAAATAATTAGTGAATTGGTACTTGAAGGCAAAAAAATGCCTAGCCTTCCTTTTGCATTTCCCTTCAATAGAAGGCTGAACACCTAGCACAACTTACATTTGTAAAATTTAAGTTAACCACAGAAAAACATCTTCAATTTATGTCTGCTTGTTTAGTAAGTACAGTAAAATGAAGTTTGCCCAAATCTTCCCTCTCTAACGAGTTCATAAGACAAAGCAGGTGGGCACAGAGAAAAAGAGTGTAAGTCTTAGAAGATCTTAATTTGAATCCTACTTTTCCAGTGCGTGTTTAAACATGAAAGCCAATGTGCGAATAAACAACAAAAGATCACATAACAAAAGCAAGACCTCAGTTTTCCTGGGTCGTATTTTCCTTTCAGCCTTGTGAACCAGAACTCCACTGCACACGCTATTTAGTCATAACAAAAGTGTGGTTCTCAAACAAGGAGAAATCACATCGACTTCACTTTCAATGGTTAACATTCCAGTAGAATCTGCAACAGATGACAGCAGGCAAGTTCCAATCTTTGCTCCAACGTATATCAGCAGAACATGTCAAAACCTAAATTAAAAGTTTCACTGGCTTTTTCTAAAAAAATAAATCCTTTGGTTGGCAGTCTCCCATTGATGACATGCAACAATCTTTGCATATGAAATCGACTAGTCCCCTGCTTTGCTGCTAACTTTGTAGAAGTTCCAAAGTATTTCTGGAGCAAGTGATCTATTTGGACTGACAATGCCAAGCTTGGACCTGAGCCCTGAATGAGCTAAAATTACCAAAGCGAGAAGAACGTGGCTTTGGAAGCTATTTCCCCCAAGTGTGGGGTTTCTTCTAGTTGGGGGAGTGATAAAGAATGCTGACTTTTTCCAGATGAACAAAGTTGAATGAAGCCTCAAAAGTCTGTGGCAGGTTTCTGTTCTGAGAAAAAAGGTGTTGCTACAGAAGCTCCTGTCTCCCCTGTGTCCATACCCTTGCATACAAACACACCTGTCTCCCTCTGATGACATGCAAAGGCAGGATACAGGGACTGATGAGAGAGACCCTGTCCTGGTGGAGCTCATTGTCTGCCAAGAAGATAGAAACATTCTTAACTAACAATCCAGGGCACACAATGCTAAGATACATTAGCAATGCAAAAGCAAAGTGAAGCAACAGTTCCAGGAGGTACTTAGGTGCAGAAGGTGGGCAGAGAACGCCCATCAGGTGAGTGCTTCCAAGGCAGTTTGTCCAATTCTCTATCACCACTCATAGAGTGCTGGACCACAAGCATCTATCAGATGTCTGTTTTCCCCACTGGGAGGTGAGCTCCAAGTAGGCAGAATTGTCAAGAGCCATGTCAGACAGTGATTCATAACTGAGTGGATGGCTCAGAGGAGTGCATGGAGATGGGTTCCCAGAATGGCAGAAAGTACCTCATAAGAAAGAACTGATGATAACTTAAAAAGCTCAGCTACAGACAACCTATGGATTATAGTTCTACTCTGGTATATGTGGAGTTGTCAAGAATTACAAGTTGACTTTGTAATGGCTGGGTTTTGTTGGGGGTATTTTTTAAGAGCTAAGGGATGGGAAAGTGATTCCGGATATGTGAAGAAGGACAGGGCGGATCTGATGAGGGTTATGGATGGTAGCCTAAGGAGCTAAGTTTTATTAAGCAGGCAACACAGAGCCACAGAGGATTTTTAAGGAAAGCAAGTCGATTGATTAAGGCTGTTTCATAGAAGTTCATTCTGACAGCATTTAAAAAAAATAGGCTGGGGACAGAGATGGATGAGAGCTGACACATGAATTCAGGCAATGGCAGTGGAATTGGCACGGAAAGCCTCTAGATGCAAAGACTATCTACAGTTGTCCTATGCTGTGTTCCCCTTTCCACTGGTGCCTGGCTCCCAGATCTCGTTATCACTATGTCAGGTTCCCCAAGGCGACAAACTCCTGAAGATGGTGACCTCTCCCTCATTAGCATCACACTGACACTTATGGAAACCTGACAGGACAGGGGCTGGAAAGTTAGTCCTTGTTGCCTCACTATCCTGCTATCGTTCCCACCTAGCACCTCAGATGTGACCTAGCACCTAAGTGCAGTGATGTATCTGCTATTCCAGATGGGCATAACAGGCACATAGGACGTACTGGGCCAGGCACATGAAGTACTAATGAGACAGGTGCTAACAAGGGTAACTCAGCACACATCTAAAACCAAAACACAACACAGGTGCCTGGAGTGAATGATACAGAATGGTAAGACCTAGAGAAACCAGTTTTGGATCCCTAAAAACCAAATATTCAATACCATGATCCCTAATAGCAGGCTAGATTGCAGTTAAACAATGGTGAGCTCGTCAAATGCACAGCTCTCACTTTCATAGCCGGCGTGGGAAAATAATAGCAAGAAGGAAAGATCACGGCTCAAATGTGAGCAAAGCCTGGAGCTCTGTGGGCCTTCCTTTGTGCGGGGCTCCTTTTGAGACTCTCCTCCAAAATGAGAACTGACGTAGGGACAAGTATGCATGCGCTTTTCAGAAGGGAGACTGTAGTGGAAGAAGACGAAGAGTGAGTGTATGGCATTAAAACACAGGAACTAAAACCTTCTTGGGGTTCAAAAACTTGCCTTGAGCCTTATGCTTCATGGATGGTTTCTTCTTTTCCTTTCACTTCTTCTAAGCCATGCAGTGTGACTGACAGGAGTGCCAACTGCTTTATAAGGGACTGTCAAGGGGGTCTGGCACTGGACAGCCTGCATTCCAATTCTGCCTTTGCTGTTTGTTAACAGTGTGCCTGTAGGCAAATACCAAACAACTCTGAGCCTCAGGTTAACTTTAAAAACTGAAATAATCATCATTGGAGCATTTACTGCTGAGGTTGCAGAGGACTAACAGTTAACACATCCACAGAAAGCAAGTGAGAGCGAATGAAAGCACTGAGTTTCACTATTGTTGTTTTCGTTCACTGCTCTGGAACTGGAAGTTGGTTCAGAAGAGAACCATACACCAAGACTGGACACACGAAAACTGGTGTGGTTTGATCAGCTGCAGGAAAAATGCAAAGCTCCACAGTAGTTTGCTTCATATTTCCTGGGTACAAGAGGAGGTAACATTTTACGAGACCCCTGGCTTGTCCTGTGCAAACAATAAAGTGGCACACTCCTCACGAGCAACCACCAAAACTTCTGAAAAACCATGGAGTTTGTTACAATGGCTAATTCTGTAAGCATTAAGCCGCCTCTGCCTCCTCCCTGAGGTCCATCGCCTCACACCTGTAACAGCACAACCAGGAGATGCCAGAAGATGAGTTCTTCAAGATGAAGTCTCTGCAAAGAATTCTCAGAGCCACCAAGACAAAAACTCAGGTGGGGCTTCCAGATACACAGGAGAGTTCTCCAAGGATAAATGAATTCCCAAATCTACTTAGGCCCTTCCAACCAGGTCTCTAGCTGGGACAGCTGCTCCAATTTAAAAATTAACCAGCTGACTGGAATTTAAAATGTGGGTTGTTGCTAGGTGCCATCGAGTCAGTTTTGATTCAGAGTTGCCCCTGTGCACAAGAGAACAAAACACTGCCTGGTCCTGGCCACAGTGTCTCAGTCCACTGGAGCAACCACTGTTTAAATCATCATATTACTACAGGCCTTCCTCTTTTTTTTGCTGCTCCTTTTCTCTTCTCTTCCAAGTATGATGTCCTTCTTTAGGGACTGGTCCCTACTGATAACACATCCAAAGTACATTAGATGAAGATTTACCACCCTTTCTTCTAAGGAGGATTTTGGCTATACTTCTTTCAGGACAGATTTGTTCATTCTTCTGGAAAGTCATAGTATATTCAAGATTCATTGCTAACACTGTAATTCAAAGGCATACATTCTTTGGTCTTCCATATTCACTATCCAGCAAAAAAAAAAAAGTACTATGGCTTGGATCAGATACACTTTAGTTCTCCAAAGTCTCATTTTTGCTTTGTAACACCTTTTTAGAGGCCTTCTGCAGAAGATGTGTCCAATGCAATGTGGCTCGCTGATTGAATTGTTCTTTTTCCCCCATGAAAAATTAAAGAGCAGTTTTCAACTTACTTTGCTGAAATGAAAACTCTACCTATGCTACTTTTTTATAACTACTTGTTGTTGTTTTAAGAAAAAGAATCTTAAGAGATTTACTAGCATTCTATTTTAGAGGACAGGCCATCTGTAGGGTCAATATTGATGGTCCTCAGGCCAGTAACTAACTCTATGTGCTCACTTATAAGGACTTACACTGATTTTAAAATAAGGCTGCCAGCTGTTGTAGGGACCTCTATGCAATGCATTAAGAGCCAAGGATATATGCCTGTGATGAGTGAATGAACAACCTTTACCAAAAGGAAAAACGGCTATTACACATCAGGCCATGTACCACTGACCCTTTGATATATCACTTCCACTCTCCAACTGCTCTTCCCAATGTAGATAGAAGTATGACACAGTCAGCAAGAAGCTTGTTTTCTTCCAGCAAAAAGGAAAGCTAAGATTACAACCTCGTTATAACTTGCTCTTGGGAAATAAATTCCCAGGCTCCTCCCTCAGTAATGAAAGGAAAATAAGCAAATAAATAAATAAAAGCCAACACACTTCAAAGGTTTCACTTCTTTATATACTTTCTCTCACTTAGTTCTCCTATCACAAGTGTCTGATGGTGGGGAGGTGAGCAGTCCTGTGCACCAGGGCTAGTCAGGAGGCGGTGGAGACACAAGTTGACACAAGTGTCTTGGGGGCTGCTGAGTTTGATCAGTTTCCAGTGTCCTCTCGCTCCTCAGAACCTGCAAATCTACTTTACAGAGTTAACAATAAGGTGGTGGAAAGGCACTAAAGTCAAGAGCATGGGCTCTAATGTACTGCTAACTACCACCCAACCCTGAGTCACTTCCCCCTTTTGAACCACAGTTTCCTCATCTGTCAAATTTAAGTATGATATAGGCTGGGTTCATCTTTCAGGCTAAGTGTAAAAAAGCAAAAGGACTTGAAAAAAAAAATTGGAAAAGCCTCAAAATTACAAAACATCAGCAATAGTTCTTCTACTTTGTTCCTAAATTGAGGTCTTTGGTTTCGCATGGAGGGCAGAGGGGCTTACTGTCTCTGTACACTATAAGATACATCTTCCCTACCAAGGCCTTGTAGCTGTTTCCCCAAAAGGAAGTGAAGCTTTCTTCTTCTCATCAAGTCGGTACTCAAGCTTTTCAGAGATAGGGAAAGAAAACCACCTACCATCACCTTACCAAGGAAAAAAAGTCCCCAGCATGCCTGGAAGAGTTCTGGTAAAGCACGTGGAAGGACTGGGTTTTTCTGTCTTCTCATGAAATGAACATCAGTATCTTCATCTATCAAATGGGGATGTCCTGTCTATCTCTCAGGGCCCTTGTATAAACTAGTATGAACTAGAGGCACGAGTTAGTCTCACCATGACCTACCAAGCCTTTTATGGCCCTCAATCAGGGAGGCTTCCCGGGTGTGGAGTGTGGATGCTTAAAGGACACCTTAGAGCTTCCTTCCTTGTCACCTCTGCAGCATGGACAGGAAGAGGGAAGAGAGAGTAGTGCCAGGAGAAGCAAGTCCCCCACCTTGTCCCATGATGGGGCAAGGGTGTCAAAGCTTCCCTCCATGAAGTAGGGCTCACACCTCCAAGGATCTGATAATAACTGTCTTGTCTTCTCACTCCAAGGAGGTAACCAAGGGCTTCAACTGTTACTGTTAAGTGGTAGGCAGATAGAGAAACTTAAAAAGAGACAGGAGCAGAGAGGGAAGGAACTGGGAAAGAGGTAAAGAGAAGGTAAGAGAAGGAGGCATAAGTGTACCAACTGTCTGGGAGAGAATGCAAAAGTAGAGAATACAGGGAAAAAGAAAGCGGAGGTCAGATGCGGAAAAAGAGATGGAGACAGACTGACAGCGCGGGAGTATTGGAGAAGACAAAGGGGAACATCCTTTATTTTTAACTGGTCTGGTCTTTTAGAAACGCACCCCCTGAAAGGGGAAAATACCCAGGGGCAGGAGGAGGAGGCAGAAGCAAGCCAAGGCTTCTCCGGCCCCCTCCACCATAGCTCCCAGTCCCTTCCCCAGTCCCGGCCCCCGCCCCAATCCCACCTTCCCTCTGCCCCGTAGCTCACCTGCCAGCGCCAGGATCTGGGCCTTGTGAAGCAACAGCGCTCCCCAGTCACGGGGGGCGCGCGGGGGGCTCTCCGGCCCGGCGCCCAGCTCCTCGGGAACCCGGTACACGGCGTATACCTTCTGGTTGTCAAAATCCAGCCGCGAGCGGGGGCTGAAGTCGCGCACGCACGACACGGGCAGCGCGTAGCAGACGTTGTCCTCCAAAAACCGCACAAAGGCGTACATGGTGGGTGTCAGGGGCGTGCCCCGGTCGGGCTGGTTAGCCCGCGGGGCGGGCACAGAGGTGGGGACCCGGCGGGGGCGCGAGCCGCGCTGCCGGGCCGGGGGCGGGGGCGGCTCCCCGGGACCCCGGCTCCCCCCACTGTTATTGTTCCTGAAAGCACCGCTCTGCCAATCGGCTGCTCTCGCCTGGGCGCGGAAAAGAGGGAGGGGGAGAAAGAGGGGCGGGGGGGCGGATGAAGGGGGTTTGGAAGCGCACCGCCACTAGCAAAGTCAGACCCGAGCAATCACAGCCGGAGCGCGATTCAAATAGGGAGGGGAAAGGGCAGAGGGTGAACTGGAAAAATAATAAAAACAATAGATTTGCAGGGGGAAAAAAGTGCATTGCCTAAAAGTCGCTCAGCAGGCAGGATTATATTGCATCAACATCACGCTGCAAAATAAATCACATTGCCACAAAACTGCATTGCAAAAGAGAGGAATGTGAGAGAATGAACGTAAGGGGTGAGAATCATGTTTGAATCCAAAAGTGTAAACTTGTATTTGCAAGAGAACAGAATTTTGGAGATGTTTCAAATTTAGCCACACCGCCTCCCACAGCCCCATTTAGTTCGCCTTCCTCCTTTTTTTTTTTTTGTCTGTTTGTAAAACTGCCAACTCCCTTTGCAAGGAGGGGGTCAGTGAGCCAGAAACGTTTCCTCAGAGCTGCCAAACCAGTTTTGATCAGAACTGAGACTTATCTAGATTTCCAGTTGGACCAACAAGTTCAGGTGGTGGTGGAGGGCTGCTCTCAGTCTTGAGAGAGGTGGTACCTCTCTGAACCGTCATCTACCTCCACTGTACACGCCCTCCTTCCTCTGACACCTCCCACCCCCAGCATGCTGAGCTGGGACCAAATGGAATAAGGAGGGAATAGGGAGGCACTTTGAGGAAGGCTAGCAGCCCAACTCCTTAAGAACTAAGCCTTCAGAGCTCCTTTGGGAAATGAATAGACCCAAAACCACCTAGATTCCTGGGCCTTGCCGAGTTAGACATATTATTAGAATCTGAGTTTCAGGTTTGGATTCCTGTATATAACTAAACAAAATAAATGCACCAGAATATTAACAGCGATTTTCATGGAGTTTCTTAGTGGTGGTTATTTCCCTTGCATTCTTGCATATGTATTTACAATTTTATGCAATGACTAGTTACTACTTTTATGATCTGAAAATTTAAACACTATAATAACAAAGCACTGCATTCGCATTTCAGATTAGCCGCACTCATGATAAAGCTGATCGACCAGAATTCCCCATTCATTCCACTGTGGTTTGGGGAGTATATTTTACAGTTGAACTCCATTGACACATGTTTCTCAGATTCAAATGCACAGGTCAAATAAAGTTCTTTTAAACTAGCTCACTGGTATGTTCTCAGTGCCAACCAGGTTTGGCCATAAACATAACTGTGAAATATTATCTCACCCTAGCAATGAAAGCAAAGTTCATTAAGATAGAAAACAACAAAGCTAGTTAGGATGTGGAGAGACTGCTGATAATACACTGCTGATGGGATAATAAAATGGTGAGACCACTATGGAAAGCCAAATGATGCTTCCTTAAAGGTTGAAAATAGAAATACCTCTTGATCCAACAGTCTCACTTGGTGGTGGTCCTGGTGCCTGCGATTGAGTGACTCTTTAGCTGGTTTTCAGAGGCTGTATATTGCACAGGAGGAGATTTCTCATCATTCTCCTGTTAATGAATTCAAACCACTTGCTTCTGGGTTAGCAGCACAACTCTTTATCCTCTGGGCCACTAGAGCTCCCTAGTATCTAGTCATGTTCCAGTTCTCATTACTTTAAGATAAATACCTATTAGTGTGATTGCTGAAGGAGCTCTGGAGGCCTAGTGACAAGAAGCTGTGCTGCAATCCTGAAGGCACACAGTTTGAATCCACAAACTGCTCCACAGAAGGATGAGCAATCTCCTGTTTGATTAGTGGCCTCTGAAAACCTGCTGCAGGGTCAGCTATGGGTAGATGTCAACTCGATGGTACTCAGTCTCACAACAGTGATATTGCTAGTAGGTATATTTCTTAAAGAAGTGAGAAATAGGACAAGATTAGATACATATACACTCATGTTCATTGCCACAATATTCACAAAAGTAAAGAGATGAAAGACACTTTAGTGCTCACCAGTGAATGAATGGTTAAGCAAGCTATGCTATATACATAGAATAGAATGTTAAAGAATAACAAAGAATCTGAAAATTATATAATATGGATGAACCTGGAGAACTCTCTTTTGAGTGACACAATCACAAAAGGACAAATATAGTATGAGTTCACGTTTCTAAAAGGCCAAGAAAAGTTTTACACACAGAAAAAAATATTCGTTGATTGTTATCAGGAATGGGAGGGATAGGGAAGGAAAATCACTAACTAGATAAAAGTGTATTAAACTGGGTGAAGGGAAAGTCAATACACTAAAGGGGGCAATGAGAAGGGTATCACTGAAGAAACAAAAGAAGTTCTCGAGAGCTCCAGACAGCCAAGGTAAATATTATTACATACAAAATCCTGCCTTATCAGTGATAACAAAGAGATGAATAACTATGGGCTGGTAAATAGACTACACTCACAAATACATACGTGTGTGTGTATGTATGTGTGTGTGTGTGTGTGCGCGCGCGCTATAAATATATTCACGAGTGTTAACAGCAGAGCGAATAGGAAGCAACGTTATGAAAACATCTAAGCCATCACCAAACATCCTGAGGGTGTGAATTATTGGCCTGGAGACTTAGGATCCTAGTTGAAAGGTACATCAAGTCCAATTATCATAACATAGTCCATAAAAAAGATGGACATCTCCTCCCATGTGACTAATGGCCTCTGAAAACCCACCACACAGTCAGCTATGAGTCAGTTCCACCTTGATGGTACAAAACAAGAGTCCATAAAGACAGTATTCTATAGTCTACTTTAGTGAGTGAGTGACTTCAGAGTTTGTAAGCTATCATCTAAGTGCAACTGTTGGTCTCTTCATTCTTGAGCAAATCAAAGACAATTAGCCTGAAGAACTAACAAAGCAAATGAACCTCACCAACCAGGACTCTGACACCAGAAGAATGAAGAGGGATCTCAAGAGAAGATCCTGGAAACAGTGGCAGAAAAGTGTGGAACAAAAATCTGCTCTGGAAAACAATGTACTCGAATTTTGTAAATAAACTAGTATAATACATTTTTAAAAAAAATCATAAAAAGGAACCAGGCTTATGGATGGATCTGCTTGAGACCAGTGGAATCCTAAGACACTGGCCCTCCATCTTTCCAACATAGGATTGAATTCACCTTCACTGCTCAAGTTCTAACCAAACAATAGTTGTTCTGCACCACAGAATTGTTATAAAGCACTGGAGAGTTGGGGCCTACTGACCCTCCAGCAGGTTTTCAGAGGCAGTAAACCACAGGAAGAAGATTGTTCATCTTTCTTGACTTTGAATCAACTGCCTTTGGGTTGGCAGTGCAACTCCTTATCCACTAGGGCACCAGAGCTCCCTAGCCAAACAACAAACAGGTGAAAAACAAGCTTGAGGAGGAACTTACTCCTTAGGATAATCAACCACAGGAGATCAAAGGGATAAATGCCCAGGGATAAAGCTCAGAGGGCAGAAGGATAAATGGTAAGGTTAAATAGAGAGGAAGGCGAAAGAGGAAAGAGTGCTGCTGCGTATGGACTGCAATCAGTGTCATGAAAGGAAACATGTATTCCTTGCTGAGTGGCAAACCAATTTGCTCCATAAACTTTAATGCAAACCACAATAACAAATTTAAAATAATTTTTCATAAGATGATCCAGAGGATGTGTGGCAAGATATACAATAATTTATCAGCTGTCTCATAAGGAATCAAACATAGCTAATGAAGGCCCATGAAGCTGCAGATAATTTCATAAAAATTATTTTCAATAACATCATGCTCAATCTCTTTTCTGCATCAAAAGAAGAGTGGCCTGCGAATCCATTCATAGTCTCATTGTTCGCCTCCTTCCTAGACACAGCGTACTCCAGACACATGAAACTGACATTTTCTAAGAAAACATGTTTTTTTCCAGATCTCAAGTATATATGCTTTTTCTGTCCTCATCCTGGACATTCGTACTGCAAGTGCATGATGACCTCAGCTAAGCTAGAAAGCCAGTCCAGAACTCATCTCCTTTATGAAATGTTCTCAGTCACCGAGTCAACACAAGCAGCCCTTTTCACTCTTTTCCCAGCACCTTTTATTTTCACCATGAGAAAAAGATATCGTTGAAGGCAGGCATAAAAACTGAGTGACCTTAGCATCCCAGATACCTAGCAAAGTGCTGAGAAGTAGATGCTTGAAAAACACACACAGTAAAGAAAGGCACAGAGAGAGCATGAGTACGAAACTTTGCATGGCTTTTCATGAACATTTATCTTTGTTCTTTCCCACAGGTGAAGCTGAATCCCAACTCTGTCTTTTCCATTGACAGTGAACAAAGAAAGAACATTGATTCCACTTCTTTTAAGGGTGAAACATCCATGAAGACATCAGATATTATGATCCCCTCAAATACAAACCAATTCCCTATTGAAGCCTACAAAAAGAATTCTCATAGAAGACATTTCCCAAGAACCTGGAAAAAAGAAGAGAACAAACAGTGGGCATTGATGTCAACAGAGTAAAACACAGACACGATTATTTTTTAAATGTAGGTCTACAGAATAGAGTCTAGAGAAGGAATAGTAGATACTCAATGCTGAAAGAAACACTCTGGCGGACCTAAGGACATCTGAGAAACATGCAGAGTTTCTGCTTCCAGTGTGACTCACATTGTCTGTAAATAATCCAATGGAAAACCTATGACTTCCCTGCCCTAGTAAAGACTACATCAGAATACCTCTTCTATGACTGGAAGATCACAGTCTCAGATTTTACACATAAAAGAAACTGAATGTGTACCACAACAAGATGAAGGTAAACAACCCAATTAAAATATGGGCACAGGATATGAACAGACATTTAACCAAAAACATTCAGATGGCAAACCAACAAATGAAGAAATGTTCAAAATCCCTAGCTCTCAGAGACACAAATCAAAACAACTATAAGATATCATCTCACTCCAGCAACAATAGCAAAATTTAACAGAACAGCAAACATTAAATGCTGGCCAGGTTGTGGAGAAACTGGGACCCTTATTCACTGTTGGTGGGAGTGTAAAATGGTGCAACCACTACGGAAGGCAGTATGGCGCTATTTCAAAAAGTTGCAAATAGAAATACCATTTGACCCAGCAGTTCCACTACTGGGAATTTACCCCACAGAAACCATAACCACCACCCAAGCATATATATGCATACCCATGTTTATTACAGCTTTGTTCACAATAGCAAAGAGCTATTGGAAAAAACCTAAGTGTCCATCAACAAACGAATGGATATAGAAGCTCTGGTATATTCACACAATGGTACACTATGCTGCATTGAAAAAAAAGGAACTCATGCAATATTATTCAAAATGGGTGACCCTGTAGGACATTATACTGAGTGAAATATCTCAGTCACTAAAGGACAAATACTGCATAGTGCCACTGTTGTAAAACGGGACTAACATCAGGGTTGGGGGTAGACTGAGAAAGATGGGATAAATCATGTATACTGCATTGAAACAGATGATGGAAAGAACTGTTTAAAATAGATATGTGATTAGGTATTATTGTTATGACAGGAGTTCAGAACGAAGGCTGCACAGTGGAATGGACTTGGGGGGGAGGAATTGTATAAGAATGAAAGAATTCTTTCTTTTACTTTTCAAAGAGAAGAAGAGCAAACTGGGGGTGGGGTGGGCAGGGAGAAAAGTGCAACAATGAATGAATGGAAATACAAAGTCTCTGTAAATTTTCATTAATAATAATAAAAAATTGAATGTGTTATTTATTGATTGTCAAGCAAAAGCAGTTAAAACGTACAAGTTTCAGATGTAATGTGTGGTAGTTAAAACCATCTCATTTAGTTCAACCAAATCATGGTTGAATCCCCTCTTTAATAACCCTGGCAAATGGTCATGCAGAGTATCTACATTTTGCACAGTTCTAATGTTAGGAAACTCACTACTATCTCAATCAACCTTTCAAATCTGACTGACACTACTGACTTGTAAAAAAGTTCTTTCTAAAATTTCCCCAGAATCTTTCACTTTCTGGCTATCATTCCAGGCTCACCACCACGAGTTTCAGGCCAGGACTTTTGGTAAGGGAAAACTTGGGATTCTGTATCCAAGGATATTCTCTGCGATCCCATTTTCTTCACATCTTTCACCTGTGTATCCTTATATAACCTGGTTTCAATAATGACTCGATGATAGGAATGAGGCTGGAGACAGAATAATAGAATTCTGTGTATTCAATGATTTATTCATTGCAAATACCTTTTATAAGACACACAAACGCAGGCTATACACATGGATTTCACTTGATGGTACGCATAGGAATCAAATCTATTGTAAAGAATCACCAGAGAAGCTCAACATCAGCTGTGAAACCCAGGCCAGGTGCTGACTGTGGGATAAACAACCACCTACTCATATACAAGTCCATGTTGACATTGAAGAAAATGAAATCAAATCCATGGGAACCACTCAAATTTCAAAACCATCTCAGGAACAGGTTTGAGGCCTTGAGCACCACTAAGTGTAGACCAAATGAGCTGCAGGAGAATATAAAGAATATCATCCATGAAGAATGCAAAAGATCATTACAAAGCCTCAAGAGGAAGAAAAGACCAAGATGGATGTCAGATGAGGCTCTGAATATTGCATTAGAGTGCTGAGAAGCCAAAGCTAAGGGAAGAAATCAAGAAACCAAAGAGCTGAACAGAAAATGTCAAAGGGCAGCTCAGGATGACAAAGCAAAGTGTGATAATGAAATGTGCAAAGAGCTGAAGTCAGAAAATCAAAAGGGCCAAACTCGCTCATCATTTCTTAAATGGAAGGAACTGAAAAAGCAAATTCAAGCCACGAGTGGCAATACTTAAGGATGTCTTGGGTAGAGTGTTAAATGATCCAAGAAGCATTTAAAGAAGATGGAAAGAATATACAGGTCACTGTATCAGAAGGAATTGGCTGACACAGAAGGATTTCACGAAATAACGTATGAGCAAGAGCCTGTGGTGATAAGGGAGGAAGTTCAAGTTACTCTGAAAGAATTGGCAAAAAATAAGGCTCCAGAAGTTGATGGCATACCAATTGACATTCTTCAACAAACAGAAGCTGCCCTGGATGTGCTAAGTTGTGTCTAGAAATCAGCCAGCTGGCAGCTGGCCAACTGACTGGAAGAGATCGATATTTGTTCCCATTCCAAAGAAAGGTGACCCGGCAGAGCACAGAAATTATTGAACAGTACCATTTATATCACACGCAAGTAAGATTCTGCTGAAAATTATCCAAAACCAACTGAAGCAATACATCAACAGAGAACTGCCAGATGTGCAGGCTGGGTGTAGAAGAGGTCGTGGTACTAAGGAAATTATAGCTAATACTAGATGGATTTTGGCAGAAAGTAAAAGAGTACTGAGGAATGCCTATCTGTGCTTCATTAACTATGCAAAGGCTTTTGACTGTGTGGATCACAACAAGCTGTGGCTGACTCTGAGAAGAATGGGAATCCCAGCACATTTGATTGTGCTTATGCAAAACCTATACTTGGACCAAGATGCAGTCATCAGAACAGAGCAAGGAAACACTACATGGTTCAAAATTGGGAAGGGGGTCCCCCAGGGATGTATTCTGTCTCCATAACTTTTCAATATTTATGCAGAACAGATCATTTGGGACACTGGGTTGTACAAGGAGGAAGGTGGTATCAGGATTGGTGGAAGATTCATCAACAACCTGTTTTATGCAGATAACACAACCCTGCTTGCTGAAACTGAGGAGGACCTGAAATGCTTGCTGCGAAAGATCAAGGACTGTAGCCTTCAATATGGATTGAAGCTCAACATCAAGAAAACAAAGATTCTCACCATTGGGCTGATTGATTGACAGCATCAATATGGATGGTGAAGAGATTGAGAGATAGTTAACAGTTTTACTTTGCTTGGCTCCACAGTCAACAGGAACTCAAGAGACAAATTGCATTGGGAAAGTCGGCTGTGATGGACCTCTCCAGAGTACTGAAGAACAATGATGTCAGGCTAGAGACCAAGGTGTGCTTGATCCGGGCTATAGTCTTCACAAATACATGCTATGCATCAGAGATCCGGACAGTAACTAGGGATGATAGAAAGAGACTTGATGCCTTTAAGCTGTGGTGCCGGAGAAGAGTGTTGAATATACCATGGACTGCTAGGAGAACAAATAGGTTTGTCCTAGAGAGCATGAAACCAGGCTGCTCATTGGAGTCAAAGTTTTTGAAGCTTTTTCTGACATACTTTGGACATGTTGTAAGGAGGGACCAGTCCTTGGAGAGGAACATCATATTTGGGAGAGGGGAGAGACCATGCAGGAGAGGAAGACCCTTGATTAGATGGATAGATTCAATGATTGGGGTAGAGAGAGTAGGTGTGTCAGAGACAATGAGGTTGGCACAGGATAGAGCAGGGTTTAGGGCTCTTGTACATAGTAGGGTCGCTATGAGTCACAAATGACTTGATGACACATAACAACAACATAAACAACAACTATGACAGTGGCCTATTGGCAAAAAGCTGTGCTGCAATCCCAAAGGCACATGGTTCAAGGCCAATAGCTGCTCCAATGGAGAAGGATGGGTAATATCCTCCTGTGTGATTAACTTGCTTTTGAAAACTTGTAGGAGGGTTAGTTGTGGGTCGGTTCTGACTCCATGCTACACAGCAACACAACATCATTCCTTCACTGCTTACTCATTCCCAGTCTATATACAAAGGATCTCAATTTTTGCACCAAACCCTTAATATCATTATCATAGAGTTGAGACAGTTGAGATTTAGGGAAAAGCAGTTTGGCCCAGGGGAGACCTGGGAGGCTTGTGGTCACATTTTCATTTTAGTCCATTGGCTGTAGAAAGAAGTGAGGGGAAGTTCTGACAGGGAGGCCAGAGTAGGGGGAGGGAGGCTGTGATAAGGCTGACTGTCCTGTCCCTCTGCTTTCTCTAACTCTTCCCTTCAGAGAGGCCAAATGTGCTTTGCCTCTCATCCAAGTAATTTTAATGGAGCAGAAAATTTACACATCTGGGGCAGTTTTGCAACTATGTCTCCATTGTGCTTTCCTGCTGGTTTTTGCAAAGCTTTGGGTTAATGTCAAGCTCCTTGGGTTTAGCCAACTGAAGCATGTTCAGTGGCAGCAATGGGACTTATGTTTCATATTACTGCATGGAATTTTCAATGTACTTTGCAAAAACTATTTTAAGGAGACCTGGGTTCTGCGAAATTTTAAAGTAATTGGGGCATGTCTTTGCAATCTCTCAGCTAATGATTGACTACATTTTTCATGATTTTACTCCCCCCCCC